>NW_011628338.1:0-6663 GCF_000512975.1 Sesamum indicum
AAAGATGACAATAAGCTGAGGCTACCTATTGTTGGAGGAGCTCGAGAAGCTCGGCACTGCAAATCGACAGATCGCCGCCATCATGGTGTTGCTGGTTTGGACTGCTGGGTTACAGTTGATGCATTTATGGCCACCACCGGCAGCAGTGGCACTGCGTTTTGTGTCGTGCAGTCAGTTCAAAGATATATACATCCACTCGTTGAGGAATGGGGTGAAGAATGTGAAAGAGCTTCCTCCAGATATGCAGAGAAGGGTGAAAGGGAGAAGACATCTTCCCGTGCAACCTATTAGCTGGTCTGACATATCATATTACAGTGACAAGGTTTGTTTCATCTTTGATCAGAACACAATTCTTGCAACATTTTTGTGTAAGAAAATTCCTGAATACTGAAGAATATATATCTGGGTATTTCTTAGTTCTGATATAGATTCTTTCTCAAGGACTCAGAAAGCACAAACTCATGCATTTTGGGAAAACTACTACAGCAAAGAATAAAGGTGAAGAGCGACATATAGAGAGCTGAATACCTGAAGAAAACAAATTTCAAAGCAAAAGTTGACTATTCGAATGAGCGATTCTCCTAATGTTGGAGGCATCAGCTCCACTTCGATATCACTACATTACGTAACTGACGCATGCATTAAAACTATAATTTCAATTTGGATATATCTTCTATCAAATTCCAAATGTGGTTTTCTACTTTAGTGACTAATTGTACTATGGAAAATATCAGAGGATACATGGATGGCATGACAGTGTTCAAGATAAACATCATATATGGGTTAAGAACTTGAATAAACTTCATATTTTCAATTGACAGCAATATCAACGCTGATTTTCAACATCATCCACAAAGACACTAACACATAACCACCGTACAGATGTCAAAGAAGGCATCAACGCTGATTTTCAACATCATCCACAAAGACACTAACACATAACCACCGTACAGATGTCAAAGAAGGCATTCTGTATGAATATGAATACCGTCAACCATATATTAAAACCAAAAACTCAAGAAACAACAAATATACAATGAATAATTACTTTAGCGAGAGGATGAAACAAACTCATGCTGGACTAGATGCTTTTTGAAGCTACCATCGTATTATTCAGATCTTGCGCCTTTTTTGAGCTTGATCCAAGTCTTCACTGTTGCAGGCATCTTGAAAGGTTCCGACTGCTTGGTTGCTGGAGGGCATGGGAATACCATACCATGATAGTCATGTAAAACTGATCGTGAGAGAAATTGAAACAGAGACAAATTTGTTTGAGGCATAGGACTCCCTAATGATCGTGGAGTTGGCGTAAAAATAATTGCCTCTATCTGAATGACATACTGCACAGTGCACACCTTAGGAATTGATATCCCTGGGTTGGATCCTCTGTTTGCTCGCTTTCCAAGATTAATCTGGACTGAGATGCTGGCTTGAGACAGATCTACACCTGTGCTCTGAAGTGCTTGGGTCAATGAATTCAATAACCTGACATTATCCAATATCTCATCAACCAAGGATTCATCAGTAAAGTGTTCTATGGAGATATTCCAAATGGTCTGCACGACCTATCAATCTCAACAGTAATTTATTTGAAAAATATAAGGAAAAAATGTCATATCCTAAGATTTTATGTGCAGGCATTTTGACGACAATGCAGCTTGGCTTATAGGGTGAACTTATAATGCAGCTATAGGCTTAGAGATTCACATTTTATCATTTGTTGAAGATCTCACCATTATAACTGGAAAAAAAAATACACAATTCCACAACTGACAAAAAAATAGTTGTATTACTTGAAGTCAAACTACCAAACTCAAAATCGCATTTGAGAGCATGTCAAATGCATGATAGACATCAAATGATTGATTCTACGAGAGGCATTAAGATTTTCTATGTGGTTATGTGCAATAACTCACCCTTGGGAGTAAACGCTTGAGATGCTGATTGTCCCCCCCTGAATTGCCAACTCATCTTGGGGGTTCAGAGGATCAGCAGCGCTAGGACATTCTGTTGACTGCGCATTTGGAGGTGGCCCGTGTAACGTGTGGGAGAATGCACCATCATTTGCAACGGAAATTGGCAAGGTTGCTTGCAGTTCGGCCATGCCCATTGCTTTGATAGGAAGTTCAGTCTGCAGGTCTATTGGCCTACAGGAGGTATCCCTAACATGATCAGATTCAATAGGATTCTGCTGACAAGGTTCCACAGTTGACGGGACCGCACCACTATTTTCATCAAATCTTCCAGGAAATATTGAACCCGGACCAGAACCATTCTTCACGGTTTGTGCCTGGCCAACAAAACTTTGGACACGCCAATGACTGTTTCTCTATTCCAAGCAAAAGGAAAATAAATTAAGTTTGAAAAATGAAATGTCTCAAGGTGCAAATATTGGAAAATGTTCTGTATATTTTCCATATTTTATAATGAGATAGTCCCCTTATCAGGTAACTAGCCAAGTTTGGCTTATTTTCTTCCCAAGAATTGGACAGCATGACAAGTCTCAGTAAAATGAAAAAAGAGGGGGTGATAGAAGCAAAGACCCTATCTTAATTTTATTCGACAAGAATAGGACATCCACCAATTCAGCAGGCTATACTACAACGAAAAGTAAATAAAACTTTAACCACAAGAAATAAGCACATAAAATGGCTACCAAGACAAGCAGGACACCTAAATAATTTAGTCCATCCGACTTGCAAAAAGTAAACTAGAAATCTCAACAATTACTGAGAACAAAAAGAAACTAGAGCTGGGAAATATGGGCAAAACATTACCATAATCGTTTTTATTTTTTTGAACTCTGACAGTAAATTTAGTAGGAGAATAAGTCACATTAGAGAACATTGTGTTGATTCTTTTTTCAGAATTGCATATTCTCTACACATACAGCTCACATGAGCATGTCTAACACAACCAAATAGGGATATGAAGGGAAGTGACAAATAATCATTTACAGCTTAATATAGTGTTTATGAAAAATTCTGCACCCACACGTTGTCACATACTATAAGGGGGAATCCTTATATAATTACACAATGACTGAAATATTAAGTGCACTTAATCTAAGTCAACTATTATCAAGCACAAAGTCCAACAAAAAGTTTTCAGCTTCTACCAATGAAAATCCACAAATATCCTCCAACTGGCATTGCATAACTTAGATGAACTACCCTTACCAAGGGGTCTGAAGGAAATGGCTCGAGTTCGATTTTGGCTATTAATGTCATTTACAATTTTATACCAAAATCAGTATAACAAATTCATCTTCTAGAAAATCAAGAAAGCAACTGTTAAAATTATTTTAAGTTAGGTGTTGAAATTTTACCCATGGCATCAGCTTTGTGGGCTCCGAACTCCAAGGTTGATATGAACCCTCATACTTTTGTACCTTTTCCTGTAAAAACTGAACATACTGAATCACCTGCATTAAAAAATCAAATAGTTAGGAGTAGAGGTTTTAAAGCACAAATATGAAGGCAAGTTCACAACACTATACGTGTGTTATAGATGTAATACCTCTAATAAAAATGAGGCAGTATCTCTCTTCTGGTCACTGTGTGGTATCAGTTCTCTCAATATCTGAAATCTGAAGCATGCAGGAAACTTTATTTAGTCAACAGAGGATCATCAGCAACTTAAAGATAAACCCAAATTTATACCCCACAAAACCTCAGTAGTTAAGATGTCAAACTGTGACGAGTAAAACTTTTGCAAGAAACTTGACATTTGCAAATTAACCCGGTCTAATTAACAGGAAAATGAATTAATAAGAAAGATAATACAGCTTTACAAACACATACTTACCAAATGATGTAACAGGCAAAGTTAGACAGATAAATAGACGTGAGAGTGGGTATATGTATGTGCAGCAGACATCCAATATCATTGTGCTGAATCAACAAAAGAGAATAGCAATAATCCCTCATCACTGACACTAAGACTGATCAGTCATGTTTTCAGGAATTAATGAATGAACGATCTTCATGTTAACCATGTGAATAATAAAATGTAACGAAAACTACAAGCCAGGCCCTACTTCTATGTTAAATAGATTCAGAAGACTCCATCTTCTGCATGTTTTTGTGCCGCCTCTGCTGCTGCAAGAAACTCCCATACCTACAACTAAGACTCTTATCTAAATGAGTTATTACACTTCTAAGTCAAGAAAACTTGGAAAGATTTTGCTTAGCAACTGATCACGACAAATTTTAGTTAAGCTATCCTTATACTCACAGTGACTTCTTAGATTTCTTCTAACAACCTTAGCAGGCTCTCAGGAGCAATGTAGTAATACTAAATGCCATTACCATTAAAAAAAGAAAAAAAGGCAAACAAACAAACAAACTAATAGCTATATGAAGTTTCCCCCTATAAACAAAGATACACAACATTACATTTATGTAAAAGTTGCCGGGTTTATGACGGAAGCAGATGATACGCACATATTAATTAACTAATAAGTATACATACAGTCAGTCATATGCAAACTTGAATTTCTAAATTGTGAAATATGTTCAAAATTCAGTACTTGTAAACATTCACATCTCATGTGTATGAAAATTAACCTCTCATTGATCTTACTCCTCCGCCGCTGCTCTGTAACTGAGTGCTTCGACCGTATAGCATTAGCCTTGTCACTGTTCTTCTTATCTGCTTCCACCAAATTCAAACAAAAAAACGACAAAGATTACAATAATTTAACACATACACATACAAACACAAACACAAACAATAACAATAAAGAATATAGTAAACACAGAAGAAAAAAGAAGAGAGGGGCCATCAGGATTCACACCTTGCATATAGAAAAACAAACGAAAACAAGTGTATGTGTACCTTTGGCGTTATTGGCGGATGGAGTGTAGTGTCTTTCACCGAACTCTTTGTCCTCCTCCTCCTCCTCCTCCTCATCCTGATGACCCTTTCCAGATTTCATATTTCTTCAACTTTATTTTATTTTTCCCAAAATTGAATCTTCTCACTGAGAAACACCCAGTAATCGAACAGACCCACAAAATTTAAACGAAAGAAAAGCCCGAAAAGGTAAAACGAACAGGCAAAGATCTATTGAAAACTCAAAAAATGGTGGAAAGAAAAACACAGCACAGGAAAATCTTGAAACGATGACAGCTTTTTTGCGTGAAATTGAAGTTCTTGAATTTTGGGGCAATCCTGTAGCAATACAATACTCATGGTTTGGTATGTGGGACACATAAAATGAGCTGCTTCTTTCGCTCCTCATTTATTCAATAAATAAATTTTTGGTATTTATTCTTCATGACATAATCATATACATTGTTTCGGTCTATTTGAACGTTAATCATATAATTTTATTAATATTTAATAAATTATATAATATAATAAGTCAATGATATAATTAAGAATAATTAAATAAAATATAGATAAAATGAGATAAATACTGATAATAGACTTATATAAAATTGATCAATACTCAGTATGATAAATGCCCACACATTCTACATCCGTATGTATCCCACAAATTTTAGTTCTATATCCTTTTTATTTCGTTGGGTTAATTACTCTTAGACCTCTTCTAAAAATAAAAAAATTATATTTTCTTTCAAATAAGTTTTGAAATTACATTTACATTTTTTCGAAAATTCTTCCCGACATTTTTTCTTTATGGTTTAGAAGAAAAATACTAATACCATGAAAAAAAAATTACACAAATTATTAATTTTACCCCTCATTTAATATTTACATTAATTTTTTTGTATTTATATTAAAAAGAATAATGAATATTTAACATCACTTCACATAAATATATTATATTTATCGCGTTATAAATATATATATATAAATATTAAATGACGGGCAAGAGTTGAAATTTCATATATTTTTTTCTTTTTAAAATAGTGATTAAATGATTAATTTATCAATTCATTTAATATATTAATAAATTAAAAATAATTAAATAAATTGCTATAAACTTACATATTATATAAATATTTATACGTCAAGTAAAATTTGAATTTTTAAATTTATTGATCGAGTTAACGTATTTGTGGGTCTATTAATATTAGCTAACCTTTGACTATATCCATTCCATACTTAAAAAAATGTTTGTTGTCTATATTCCCTCAGACAAATTGAGGTACATCTAATAATTGATAATTGATGGTTTCATGATGTATGTTTGTCATGGCCTGCATCCCCATTTCTTTTTTTATTATATTATCAACTTTTATTTATTTGTTTGCGGGTATCAAATATCATATTCAAATAATATAATAATTATAACTTAATTTATTTAATAGTAATAATAATCTATATCTATACTATTATAATTTTTTTTTATCATACCATTTTTAGAATGCCCCATTTTACCCTTTATTTTGTAATTTCAATACTTTCAATAATTTCTTAATTATTTTTTTTCTTTTAACTACTTAGTAGCCCACATTTTTCTCTCATTTTTACTTCTCTATATTTATTATAATTTATTATTTTAATTTATTTTTTTAATAAATTTCTTTATATTTATCATCTCACATTAAGATTTTTTTTATATGTTCGCAGGAGCCGCGTGCGATGATAACTAGTAATTAAAAAAAAAAAAAAAAATATATATATGATATCTGAATGATTAATGGAAAAAAGAAATAAAAAAATGATGGAGATGAAAGGGAATCAAACCTT
>NW_011628338.1:7512-12808 GCF_000512975.1 Sesamum indicum
TCCGTCTCCGCCGTCGAGTGGCTCGTCTTCGACGATGACATCAGAGCCCTCGCCGTCGGGACCTCTTGCGGCTATCTTTTGATCTTCTCTGTGCACGGTTATCTCATTCACAGACAGGTGGAAATCTTAGTTTTGTTTCTTTTTGGGTGGTTCGTTGGTTGCATTTTAGCTGATCAATTGCTTGTTAGGAGTGTAGATAATTGGATAAAGTCTCCATTTATGTCGATGCTATTGAGTATTCAGTAATGTTTGTACCTCTATCTTGAGAATATGAGTTGTGTGGATGTTTCTTTTGTGTTGGAAATAACGGGAAAGATGGAGATCGAACTTGGGTTGCCATTCTAATTGCAGTTTTTAACTTGTTCTTGCGCTTGCCCCTGAGACAGTGGGATTTTAAGTGTGTATAATCAATGTCCTCCATATTTATGCATGCCGGTACATCTTGTTGTTTACAATTTAGCATTGGAAATTATGCCCATGAATTTGCTAGTGCTAAAGTTAATGAAGTGTTTGAGTAGCATATTCATATTGATGTTTGTATGGCATCGCGTTTCAATTGCTTGTTTGTTAGGAATCGATTTTATTTCGCAGATTGTAAATCCTGGAAAGATTCTTAAGATAAGAGTACGCGGGACTAAGCAGGATCTGACACAAGATACATCCCCAGAGGAGGTTTGCATAGTAATGCCTGGTGTGATTGCACGTTTTGAAGGATCTGGTATTAAGGTATGTGAATTTTAGTGTTTACCAGCAAGAACCAAAGGTTGAGATTGTCTTCATGGCCTTTCTTATGTGTACTTGCTTTAAAGTTTGAGAACGCGTGCTTCATGATTCTTCTCTGTCAGCACTGGAAAAATTCCTCCCTGTACTATTATATTTATGCTGTTATAGTTCTTCATTTGTTTCTTTATTCTGTATTTAAGTTTTACTTCTTTACGTATCCTGTGAAATGCAGAATCTGTTGCGCCGGTGGTTTCAAGAAACAGACTCAAAGTTTTGGGATCAGGAGTTCTATGATGATGCTAATTCAGAGGATTCTGGAAATTCTGCTACGAGCCTTCCTTACCAACTATGGAATGTTAGCAAGTATGGATTATGTGCGGATGCTGCTATTACTGGTGTCATGCCCCCACCTTTGATGGAAATTCAAGTAATTGTCATATTAACTCATTGCATCAATTGGTAATTAGATTGTTTTTACGGATTCCACTTTTTCAGAATTTAGTAGATGTAACTGCAGAAATTTGAAAGCGCTCTCTTGTTTTCTCTCTCTGCCTTGAACATTCTACCTTTTCCCTTGATAATGCTTAGGTGGAAGTTTGTTCTTGTTTGTAATCTTTTGCTTCATGACTTTTGGAAACTTTCTGAATTTATTCTGGTATTTGAATTCAGCTGATTTTATTGTTGGGCAGTCAAGTCAACGTTACTATTGTGCCGTCACTATTGGAGAGGATGCCGTGATATCAGCATTTAGGTTAGTGGGGTTGTAACTCGTTTTACTTCTAGACTTCCTCTTAAACGATTTCAATGTTTTCTTGGTAACTTAAGCTTAAGGTTGTTGTCTGTATTTCATCCATTATGGTTGATTGCAGACTTTCTGTGGACAAGAACAGATCACTAGTGGGAGCTATCTTGTCAAAAGTTGTTCCTGCAACATTTTCAACAATTGCTTCATTTTCAAAATTGATTTGGCGGAGTGAAGAAAAGCCCACGAAGAAGCCAGAAGCTAAATCTCAACCATTTGCTCGAGGTTAGAAAGTTGCTTGTAGTGTTGGCTGCCTATCTGATTCAATGGATAAGTAAAACCCTATCCATACCATAAATTAATTCTAAGACCCAGATCCTAACCCAGACCCATTAAAAAAATATAGATTGGGTCTGGGTTGGGTCTCTACCCATCAATACACATGGGTCTATGTACCCAATTTGGATCCAAAATATATATTTATTTTCTTTCCTATTCAATTGAATTATTATTTATTAATCGATCTACCTATAAGTGAACAAATCTAAAAAACTTAAGACATCATAACATTATTTATCATGTATATTTTCATAATGTTATTTTATAAACGATATAATAAATAATAATATTATTTAAATATCTATATAAAAAAAGAGTTATTTGTGAATTGGTCTCAAATTTTTTAATTTATTGATAAATTATGGGTAAAAATAGAAAATAAAAGAAATTAAATTAGTATGATTTGCAGAAAAAATGGATTCGGAGAAAAAAAAACAGAAAGAAAGAAAGAAAAGAAAATCAAATTTGGATCTGATCGGACCCAAACACTGGGTTTGATAGGGTCTAGACACCCCCATAGGTCTTCAGTGGGTACAATGGACTGGGTCTGAATTAATTTGTTTGGTCTTTTTGTGAGTTTGGGCTTGGGTAGGGTAAAACCCAACCTGTCGACCGGCTTAATCTGATTCACTACCTTCTTCACGTCTCAACGGAGCAAAAGATTGAAGAAGTGATATATTACACTCCATACCATATATTTACCAATTATAACTATGTTAATAAAGATGTTTCTGGCCATTTAAGATGCTTTATTGGAGTTCTGACCAATAATGTCTACTTCTTGTCAGCCTCTGCTCTAACTTGTTTGAAGGATCATCCACGGAAGGGTGAGAAGCTTACATTGTCGCCTAGTGGTACTTTGGCCGCAATAACCGATTCACTTGGCCGTATTTTGCTCTTAGACACTCAGGCACTTGTTGTCGTGCGTTTATGGAAGGTATGTTGACTGTATATATTGCATTATTACTTTTCCAATAAAGTTTTTTAGATTCTAAAATTCTGTCGCTTAACATTCGAATTTGTTTAAATTATTCTGATCACAACCCGAATTATTATTTCAAGGCTGACGACAATATAACTGACGTTAGTTCCTTTTGCAGGGATATCGTGAAGCAAGCTGCTTGTTCGTGGAGATGCTTGCCCGTAAAGATAAAGCAGCAGCCTCGCGTTGGGCTTATGACGAGCACTCAAAAAGTGATTACTGTCTCTGTCTAGCTATACATGCACCTCGAAAAGGAATAGTGGAGGTATATATCTTCTCTTGGATCCGCTATGTCCTCTCTCTTTGCCTCTTCTTGCCCACTGCCTTTGACTACTAGATCGATTATATGGTGTTGGATTCACTTGCAACGATAGGAGACGACCTAACGTTCGCCTTCTGCAGGTCTGGCAGATGAGAACCGGACCACGACTTCTGACCATTCCATGTCCAAAAGGCAGTAAAATACTACAACCAACATACAGATTTAGTTCAGCAACAGCATCTTCATCATCTTATGTACCTCTGCAAGTGTTCTTTCTGAATGGAGACTCTGGTCAGATTTCACTTCTCAATCCATTCCTTCATTGAGCTTTACTTCTGTATCTATCCATTTGTATAGGACATTAAACTTGAATCTTTGAGTCCAACATCCATTTTTACCTGTTTAACATATACTTGAGCAATTTCAAATTATTTTTATAAAATAATTTATTTATTTTCTGACACACAATAAAGAGATAATGAAATCTGATAAAAAATTACAAAAAAATGTTGTTTCATGTTCATTTTTATTTTTATGTGGTTGACTTAAGATTATATGAAAAGATATTATTTTTAAAAATAATTTATTTATTTTCTGACACACAATAAAGAGATAATGAAATCTGATAAAAAATTACAAAAAAATGTTGTTTCATGTTCATTTTTATTTTTATGTGGTTGACTTAAGATTATATGAAAAGATAAACAAATATGAAAAAAGTATTTGATAATTAATTTTTTTATCATTGAATTAAAAACTGTTTTATTATGTGAAAAAAGTAATTGTTTATTATATCAGATTAAAACAAAAAAGAAAAATTATCTCACAAAAAATTTCAAAAGAAGGAGAAAGATTGATGCAAGTCCAACAAAGAGAAATGAGCAACTTAAATGATGAACATTCGAGCTTTTCAGTTTATTTTTAAAATCTTAATAAGTTGGTTCAATTTTCTTCGAGTCAATTATAAATTTGCCGTTAGTAATATATTATAAGATTTATAATCTTACTTTTTTCAAGTACCTACACACTGTCTTCTTAAAATAAAATGTAGCATTTTATAAATGTAAAAAGAAAAATATATAAGGTAAATTACATCGGGCTCCCTTAAAGTTTTTCATAATTACAAACCTCTTTGTTAATTGAAAAAATATAAATATCTTTTCTAAATTTAATGATTATTTAACAAATACTCATTTATAATAACTTATTATAGGTGATATTTGTTAGATGTCAGTTAATTTTAAAGGGTATTTTTAATTTTTTAAATAATAATAAAACATTTGTAATTGAGACGGCAATGTTTTTAGCCTCCGAAAGGCAAGAATTCACCATTTCTTTTACCAAGCTCATTCAATTGTTCAAAACACCACTTCACTTCATTAATTATTAGTTGTTGACCACAATTATTGATATGGCCAAACATTGATCTCCACAACATTTAGTGATATTCGTGCGGGTTATTCGAATAGAACCAAGATTTAATTTAAAAATAGTAGTAATAAAATTATAATAAGAGTCAATTACAATAAATTCTCTTAAATTAAATACCTTCTCATTATTTAAAAAATTATAAATACCCCTCTAAATTTAACGGTCGTCTGATAAATATCACTTCAGCACATTATAGGTGCATATGTTAGACGCCTGTTAATTCTAAAGGGATATTTTATAAATTTTTTTTAACAATAAGGTAATATTTATAATTATAACAAATCTTATATGAGCCTGTTGTAATTTATCCTTATAGTAACTAACAATACGAAATATTGTGCTTAGTATAGAGTTGATTATATTAACACAAGAAATATATTCCTTAGTATATAGAGTTAATGAAAAACATTTTTTAAATTATTATTTTTATATGGTAAATTATTTTTGGTACAACAAGCCTACATATTCACTACAATAAAATGTAATATTAGTAAACATCAAGTGATGATTTTAAAGTAGCTACTAAAAATATATATTAAATAACAATAATTTTAATCTTGTCACTGTATCATTATTAGCTAGTGATAATAATTGTGCATAAAATTATCATTATAAATAATTACTTACATTAATTCTTGCTAATAGCAGCTCTTACAAAAGTAATGGTCATATGAAATTCATTATTATAATTAAAATAAAATTTTCATTACTAAATATATATAGTAAATGATAATATTAAAAGTATTACTTTTTTCTTTTGGTCGCTAAACTTGCAAGTTTTTATAGTGATTACTTATTTTCCATACTTAAATTTTGG
>NW_011628339.1:0-1320 GCF_000512975.1 Sesamum indicum
TGTGTGTGTGTGTGTGGGTGTGTGTGTGTGTGCGGTGTGTGTGTGTATGTGTGTGTATTCCGTGTGCGTGTGCGGTGTGTGTGTGTGTGCGCGCGCGCACGTGTGCGGTGTGTGTGTGTGTGTGTGCGCGCGCGCGTGTGCGGTGTGTGTGTGTGTGTGCATGCGTGTGCGGTGTGTGTGTATGTGCGGGGTGTGTGTGTGTGTATGTGTGCGTGTGCGGTGTGTGTGTGTGTGTGCGTGTGTGCTGTCTGTGTGTGTGTGTGTGTGCGTGCGTGCGTGTGCGGTGTGTGTGTATGTCACGGTAGAACATGTTTTACTTTCATTTTGAAAAGAGAAGAAGTGAGGTGTTGCTTTTATCTTCTACGCCAACGAATGTCATCTGTATCTTGTTACATTTGCCATTCTCCTTCAGTTTGATGTAATGTATCATTTTAATTGATTTGTACTTTTGGTTGTAAGAATTCTGATATTTACTGAGTATGCTATGTGTGATTCCGGCATGTGGTCGGCCCTGTCAGTTGAAATATTGCAGTAATGCTTTGGAATTTTATTGAGTTTAAAGTTGTTTTACTTGTTGGTTGTTATTGGATGCTTTGGGGGAAGCGTGCCTGTGGTCATCAAGAAGAGCTTAGCTATTGCTTCTCTTTTGATCCCAGTGCTATTTATTGGAGCAAAGAAGGTTGCAGCATTTCTCAGAAAGTTTTATTTATGTAATTCTATCAGCGCAATGATTTTGTAATTAATATTATCTAGTTTTTGGATCAATCTCTCTGAAAATCATGATCAGGTGTAGCAGGTTTCTGTTGATATCATGATGTCTAGGAATATATTTTTATATGTTCTAATCAGCTACTGCATTTCTATTTCAATTTTATCGACCACAAACTTCAGAAGATTTGTTGAATGATGTCCCATCCTTGTTTCGCTTTTTCTATTTTCCTGTCTGTGCATTTTTTTTTGTGTGTGTGTTTGTGGTGGGTGGGTGTGTGTGGGTGTGTGTGTGTGCGGTGTGTGTGGGTGTGTGTGGGTGTGTGTGTGTGCGGTGTGTGTGGGTGTGTGTGGGTGTGTGTGTGTATGTGTGTGTGTGTGGGTGTGTGCGGTGTGTGTGTATGTGTGTGTGTTCCGTGTGCGTGTGCGGTGTGTGTGTGTGTGTCACGGTAGAACATGTTTTACTTTCATTTTGAAAAGAGAAGAAGTGAGGTGTTGCTTTTATCTTCTACGCCAACGAATGTCATCTGTATCTTGTTACATTTGTCATTCTCCTTCAGTTTGATGTAATGTATCATTTTAATTGATTTGTACTTCTGGTTGTAAGAATTC
>NW_011628339.1:1806-3170 GCF_000512975.1 Sesamum indicum
CAATTCGCTCACTTAGGGAAAAGCGGCTGGAAAGAGGAGGAATTTGCTCTATCTGCTTCTTCCTCTTCCCAGGAATGAACAATTGGATAAAAAAAAGATTTTTCTATTTTTTTTTGTTTATAGATAGATATAGAATATTATATGTCTATTATTATTATAAATAATATAATTTAAGCAAGCGGCCCTTTCGCGACTCAAACAGCCGCTTTCCGGCTCGCAACGGCTCAAACGGGCGGGGGCTCTCTATTTGCTTGCAATGCCGGCTGTTCGCCTTTAGTTAGAAGTATAGGGTTTTTTTGAACACAAAAAGAAAGTCAAAAAGTATGGATGAAGTAAGAAAAAGTACATAAGGAGTGAGAAAGAAAAACTTGGTTACGGGAACCGAAGGTTAGGCCGACTACTTTAGTAGAGATAGACCTAAAAAAGTTTATTCCTACCCTTCCCCTTTCTGTCAATGTTGCCAATTCCCAGAATACCTCGTGTATACAGTTGTCCAACTACTTTCTTCTTCCGACTTCTTTAGCCACTTCCGCATCTGTCGTATTCGGGAAAGCTTGCTTCGTGGCGGAGCATTTAGCAATGCCAGCAGCCTGGTGAGGGCTGGCTGTCTGAGGACAGGTTAAGGCAGGGCTTGCTGGGCTTGCTTCTCATGAGATTGGGTGAGGGAATCGGAAAGGGGCTCATAAACCGGGCTTTTGGGTGTATGTGTGTGTGTGCGGTGAGTGTGTGTGTGTGTGTGTGGTTGTGTGCGTGTGCGGTGTGTGTGTGTGTGTCACGGTAGAACATATTTTACTTTCATTTTGAAAAGAGAAGAAGTGAGGTGTTGCTTTTATCTTCTACGCCAACAAATATCATCTGTATCTTGTTACATTTGCCATTCTCCTTCAGTTTGATGTAATGTATCATTTTAATTGATTTGTACTTCTGGTTGTAAGAATTCATATATTTACTGAGTATGCTATGGGTGATTCCGGCATGTGGTCGGCCCTGTTAGTTGAAATATTGCAGTAATGCTTTGGAATTTTATTGAATTTAAAGTTGTTTTACTTGTTGGTTGCTATTGGATGCTTTGGGGGAAGCCTGCCTGTGGGCATCAAGAAGAGCTTAACTATTGCTTCTCTTTTGAGCCCAGTACCATTTATTGGAGCAAAGAAGGTTGCAGCATTTCTCAGACTGTTTTATTTATGTAATTCTATCAGGGCAATGATTTTGTGATTAATATTATCTAGTTTCTCGATCAATCTCTCTAAAAATCATGATCAGGTGTAGCAGGTTTCTGTTGATATCATGATGTCTAGGAATATATTTTTATATGTTCTAATCAGCTACTGCATTTCTATTTCAATTTTATCGACCACAAACTT
>NW_011628339.1:4018-5003 GCF_000512975.1 Sesamum indicum
TATGTTGTGTGTGTGTGTGTGTGTGTGCGGGGTGTGTGTGTGTGTATGTGTGCCTGTGCGGTGTGTGTGTGTGTGTGCGCGTGTGTTGTCTGTGTGTGTGTGGTATGTGTGTGTGTCACGGTAGAACATGTTTTACTTTCATTTTGAAAAGAGAAGAAGTGAGGTGTTGCTTTTATCTTCTGCGCCTACGAATGTCATCTGCATCTTGTTACATTTGCCATTCTCCTTCAGTTTGAGTGTGTGTGTGCGTGTGCGGTGTGTGTGTGTGTGTGTGTGTGTTGCATGTGCGTGTGCGGTGTGTGTGTGTATGTTGTGTGTGTGTGTGTGTGTGCAGGGGGTGTGTGTGTGTATGTGTGCGTGTGCGGTGTGTGTGTGTGTGTGTGTGTGTGTGTGTGCGTGCGTACGTGTGCGGTGTGTGTGTGTGTCACGGTAGAACATGTTTTACTTTCATTTTGAAAAGAGAAGAAGTGAGGTGTTGCTTTTATCTTCTACGCCAACGAATGTCATCTGTATCTTGTTACATTTGCCATTCTCCTTCAGTTTGATGTAATGTATCATTTTAATTGATTTGTACTTCTGGTTGTAAGAATTCATATATTTACTGAGTATGCTATGGGTGATTCCGGCATGTGGTCGGCCCTGTTAGTTGAAATATTGCAGTAATGCTTTGGAATTTTATTGAGTTTAAAGTTGTTTTACTTGTTGGTTGCTATTGGATGCTTTGGTGGAAGCCTGCCTGTGGGCATCAAGAAAAGCATAACTATTACTTCTCTTTTGAGCCCAGTGCTATTATTGGAGCAAAGAAGGTTGCAGCATTTCTCAGACTGTTTTATTTATGTAATTCTATCAGGGCAATGATTTTGTGATTAATATTATCTAGTTTCTGGATCAATATCTCTGAAAATCATGATCAGGTGTAGCAGATTTCTGTTGATATCATGATGTCTAGGAATATATTTTTATATGTTCTAATCAGCTACTGCAT
>NW_011628339.1:5095-6017 GCF_000512975.1 Sesamum indicum
CAGTGCTATTATTGGAGCAAAGAAGGTTGCAGCATTTCTCAGACTGTTTTATTTATGTAATTCTATCAGGGCAATGATTTTGTGATTAATATTATCTAGTTTCTGGATCAATATCTCTGAAAATCATGATCAGGTGTAGCAGATTTCTGTTGATATCATGATGTCTAGGAATATATTTTTATATGTTCTAATCAGCTACTGCATCTCTATTTCAATTTTATCGACCACAAACTTCAGAAGATTTGTTGAATGATGTCCCATCCTTGTTTCGGTTTTTCTATTTTCTTGTCTGTGCATTTTTTTTTGAGTGTGTGTGTGTTGTGTGTGGGTGTGTGTGTGTGTGTGCGTTGTGTGTGTGTGTGGGTGTGTGTGTGTGCGGTGTGTGTGTGTATGTGTGTGTGTTCTGTGTGCGTGTGCGGTGTGTGTGTGTGTGTGCGCGCGCGCGCGTGTGCGGTGTGCGTGTGTGTGTGTGCATGCGTGTGCAGTGTGTGTGTGTGTGTTGCATGTGCGTGTGCGGTGTGTGTGTGTGTGTGCGTGTGCGGGGTGTGTGTGTGTGTGTATGTGTGCGTGTGCGGTGAGTGTGTGTGTGTGTGTGTGTGTGGTTGTGTGCGTGTGCGGTGTGTGTGTGTGTGTCACGGTAGAACATGTTTTACTTTCATTTTGAAAAGAGAAGAAGTGAGGTGTTGCTTTTATCTTTTGCGACTACGAATGTCATCTGCATCTTGTTACATTTTCCATTCTCCTGCAGTTTGATGTAATGTATCATTTTAATTGATTTGTACTTTTGGTTGTAAGAATTCTGATATTTACTGAGTATGCTATATGTGATTCCGGCATGTGGTCGGCCCTGTTAGTTGAAATATTGCAGTAATGCTTTGGAATTTTATTGAATTTAAAGTTGTTTTACTTGTTGGTTGCTATT
>NW_011628339.1:7074-8564 GCF_000512975.1 Sesamum indicum
TTATTGGAGCAAAGAAGGTTGCAGCATTTCTCAGACTGTTTTATTTATGTAATTCTATCAGGGCAATGATTTTGTAATTAATATTATCTAGTTTTTGGATCAATCTCTCTGAAAATCATGATCAGGTGTAGCAGGTTTCTGTTGATATCATGATGTCTAGGAATATATTTTTATATGTTCTAATCAGCTACTGCATTTCTATTTCAATTTTATCGACCACAAACTTGAGAATATTTGTTGAATGATGTCCCATCCTTGTTTCGGCTTTTCTATTTTCCTGTCTATGCATTTTTTTTGTGTGTGTGTGTGTTGTGTGTGGGTGTGTGTGTGTGTGTGTGCGGTGTGTGTGTGTGTGTGTGTGTGTGGGTGTGTGTGTGTGCGGTGTGTGTGTGTATGTGTGTGTGTTCTGTGTGCGTGTGCGGTGTGTGTGTGTGTGTGATTTCTATTTTCTTGTCTATGCATCTTTTTATTTATGTGTGTGTGTGTGTGTATGCATGTGGAATGTGTGTGTGTGTGTATGAGGTGTGTGGGCTGTGTTTGTGTATGTGTGTGTTTGTGGGGTGAGTGTGTGTGTGTGTGTGTGTGTGTGGTTGTGTGCGTGTGCGGTGTGTGTGTGTGTGTCACGGTAGAACATGTTTTACTTTCATTTTGAAAAGAGAAGAAGTGAGGTGTTGCTTTTATCTTCTACGCCAACGAATGTCATCTGTATCTTGTTACATATGCCATTCTCCTTCAGTTTGATGTAATGTATCATTTTAATTGATTTGTACTTCTGGTTGTGAGAATTCATATATTTACTGAGTATGCTATGGGTGATTCCGGCATTTGGTCGGCCCTGTTAGTTGAAATATTGCAGTAATGCTTTGGAATTTTATTGAGTTTAAAGTTGTTTTACTTGTTGGTTGCTATTGGATGCTTTGGGGGAAGCCTGCCTGTGGGCATCAAGAAGAGCTTAACTATTGCTTCTCTTTTGAGCCCAGTACCATTTATTGGAGCAAAGAAGGTTGCAGCATTTCTCAGACTGTTTTATTTATGTAATTCTATCAAGGGCAATGATTTTGTGATTAATATTATCTAGTTTCTCGATCAATCTCTCTAAAAATCATGATCAGGTGTAGCAGGTTTCTATTGATATCATGATTTCTAGAAATATATTTTTATATGTTCTAATCAACTACTGCATTTCTATTTCAATTTTATCGACCACAAACTTGAGAAAATTTGTTGAATAATGTCCCATCCTTGTTTTGACTTTTCTATTTTCCTGTCTGTGCATTTTTTTTGTGTGTGTGTGTGGTGTGTGGGTGTGTGTGTGTGCGGTGTGTGTGGGTGTGTGTGGGTGTGTGTGGGTGTGTGTGTGTATGTGTGTGTGTGTGGGTGTGTGCGGTGTGTGTGTATGTGTGTGTGTTCCGTGTGCGTGTGCGGTGTGTGTGTGTGCGTGTGTGCGCGCGCGTGTGCGGTGTGTGTGTGTGTGTGTGTGTGTGTGTGCG
>NW_011628339.1:8682-9404 GCF_000512975.1 Sesamum indicum
TGTGTGTGTGTCACGGTAGAACATGTTTTACTTTCATTTTGAAAAGAGAAGAAGTGAGGTGTTGCTTTTATCTTCTACGCCAACAAATATCATCTGTATCTTGTTACATTTGCCATTCTCCTTCAGTTTGATGTAATGTATCATTTTATTTGAATTGTAATTCTGGTTGTAAGAATTCTGATATTTACTGAGTATGCTATGTGTGATTCTGGCATGTGGTCGGCCCTGTTAGTTGAAATATTGCAGTAATGTTTTGGATTTTATTGAGTTTAAAGTTGTTTTACTTGTTGATTGCTATTGGATGCTTTGGCGGAAGCCTACCTGTGGGCATCAAGAAGAGCTTAACTATTGCTTCTCTTTTGAGCCCAGTGCTATTTATTGGAGCAAAGAAGGTTGCAGCATTTTTCAGACTGTTTTATTTATGTAATTCTATCAGGGCAATGATTTTGTAATTAATATTATCTAGTTTCTGGATCAATCTCTCTGAAAATCATGATCAGGTGTAGCAGGTTTCTGTTGATATCATGATGTCCAGGAATATATTTTTATATTATCTAATCAGCTACTGCATTTAAATTTCAATTTTATCGACCACAAACTTGAGAAGATTTGTTGAATGATGTCCCATCCTTGTTTCGGCTTTTCCATTTTCCTGTCTGTGCATTTTTTTGTGTGTGTGTGTGCGTGGTGTGTGGGTGTGTGTGTGTGCGGTGTGTGTGTAT
>NW_011628339.1:9603-12181 GCF_000512975.1 Sesamum indicum
CGTGTGCGGTGTGTGTGTGTGTCTGTGTGTGGTTGTGTGCATGTGCGGTATGTGTGTGTGTCACGATAGAACATGTTTTACTTTCATTTTGAAAAGAGAAGAAGTGTGGTGTTGCTTTTATCTTCTGCGCCAACGAATGTCATCTGCATCTTGTTACATTTTCCATTCTCCTGCAGTTTGATGTAATGTATCATTTTAATTGATTTGTACTTCTGGTTGTAAGAATTCTGATATTTATTGAGTATGCTATGTGTGATTCCGGCATGTGGTCGGCCCTATTAGTTGAAATATTGCAGTAATGCTTTGGAATTTTATTGAGTTTAAAGTTGTTTTACTTGTTGGTTGCTATTGGATGCTTTGGGGGAAGCCTGCCTGTGGGCATCAAGAAGAGCTTAACTTTTGCTTCTCTTTTGAGCCCAGTGCTATTTATGGAGCAAAGAAGGTTGCAGCATTTCTCAGACTGTTTTATTTATGTAATTCTATCAGGGCAATGATTTTGTGATTAATATTATCTAGTTTCTGGATCAATCTCTCTGAAAATCATGATCAGGTGTAGCAGGTTTCTGTTGATATCATGATCTCCAGGAATATATTTTTATATGATCTAATCAGCTACTGCATTTCTATTTCAATTTTATCGACCACAAACTTGAGAAGATTTGTTGAATGATGTCCCATCCTTGTTTCGGCTTTTCCATTTTCCTGTCTGTGCATTTTTTTTGTGTGTGTGTGTGTTGTGTGTGGGTGTGTGTGTGTGTGTGTGTGCGGTGTGTGTGTGTATGTGTGTGTGTTCTGTGTGCGTGTGCGGTGTGTGTGTGTGTGTGTGTGTGCATGCGTGTTAAATCTTGAACGTTCTCAGAATTCGACGAAACTTGACCCAAACGTTGGTCTACCGAAGAATTTGTGTGGAAATTTTGCTAAGCATAATAATAACTACAAGTTTGTATAAAAGTAAAACAAGCATGCTTCAATAAAACCGTGCAAAACAACTAAATCTTGAATGTTCAAAACTTGACCCAAACGTTGGTCTAGACTCAAGAATTTGTGGTAAATATGCAAAGCGTAGTAATAACTACAAATAAAAGTCCCCTACGAATCTAGACGTAGTGGGGGGATAGATACGTGATAAACTCTAAAAAGGTAAATAGATTACAAAAGATAAGCTTAAAAGAATCCTTTCTAAATCTAAACACTTGATTCCTTTATCTCTTGGGGAAATCGCTCGTGCTTATCCTTATCACGAGTTGACTACTCCATTAAGCGTGGGCGCACTTTGTCAATTTTGCAGAAACGTCCTTGTAATCTTCCTTTTTGCTGAATATGCAATAAAATCACATAATTAGGAATATTTTGGCTTAAAAAGGAAGATTAAATTGCTATAAAATCATTATAATTGCAGAGTTATCAAGACTGCTCGTAGAAATATGGTGAATTACAAAAATTTGAGGCCATAGATGATAACCTAGATGCAGTCTACGATGGCGATTTGGTACTCATATAATTTGTTGAATGATGTCCCATCCTTGTTTTGACTTTTCTATTTTCCTGTCTGTGCATTTTTTTTGTGTGTGTGTGGTGTGTGGGTGTGTGTGTGTGCGGTGTGTGTGGGTGTGTGTGGGTGTGTGTGTGTATGTGTGTGTGTGTGGGTGTGTGCGGTGTGTGTGTAAGTGTGTGTGTTCCGTGTGCGTGTGCGGTGTGTGTGTGTGTGTGTGCGCGCGCGTGTGCGGTGTGCGTGTGTGTGTGTGTGTGTGTGTGTGTGTGTGCGGTGTGTGTGTGTGTTGCATGTGCATGTGCGGTGTGTGTGTGTGTATGTTGTGTGTGTGTGTGTGTGCGTGTGCGGGGTGTGTGTGTGTGTATGTGTGTGTGTGCGGTGAGTGTGTGTGTGTGTGTGTGGTTGTGTGCGTGTGCGGTGTGTGTGTGTGTCACGGTAGAACATGTTTTACTTTCATTTTGAAAAGAGAAGAAGTGAGGTGTTGCTTTTATCTTCTACGCCAACAAATGTCGCCAACGAATGTCATCTGCATCTTGTTACATTTTCCATTCTCCTGCAGTTTGATGTAATGTATCATTTTAATTGATTTGTACTTCTGGTTGTAAGAATTCTGATATTTACTGAGTATGCTATGTGTGATTCCGGCATGTGGTCGGCCCTGTTAGTTGAAATATTGCAGTAATATTTTGGATTTTATTGAGTTTAAAGTTGTTTTACTTGTTGATTGCTATTGGATGCTTTGGCGGAAGCCTGCCTGTGGGCATCAAGAAGAGCTTAACTATTGTTTCTCTTTTGAGCCCAGTGCTATTTATTGGAGCAAAGAAGGTTGCAGCATTTATCAGACTGTTTTATTTATGTAATTCTATCGGGGCAATGATTTTGTAATTAATATTATCTAGTTTCTGGATCAATCTCTCTGAAAATCATGATCAGGTGTAGCAGGTTTCTGTTGATATCATGATGTCTAGGAATATATTTTGTATGTTCTAATCTGCTACTGCATTTCTATTTCAATTTTATCGACCACAAACTTGAGAAGATTTGTTGAATGATGTCCCATCCTTGTTTCGGCTTTTCCATTTTCCT
>NW_011628339.1:12191-12790 GCF_000512975.1 Sesamum indicum
GGGCAATGATTTTGTAATTAATATTATCTAGTTTCTGGATCAATCTCTCTGAAAATCATGATCAGGTGTAGCAGGTTTCTGTTGATATCATGATGTCCAGGAATATATTTTTATATTATCTAATCAGCTACTGCATTTCTATTTTAATTTTATCGACCACAAACTTGAAAAGATTTGTTGAATGATGTCCCATCCTTGTTTCGGCTTTTCCATTTTCCTGTCTGTGCATTTTTTTGTGTGTGTGTGTGCGTGGTGTGTGGGTGTGTGTGTGTGCGGTGTGTGTGTATGTGTGTGTGTTCCGTGATGTGCGGTATGTGTGTGTGTCACGGTGTGTGTGTGTGTGTGTGTGCATGCGTGTGCGGTGTGTGTGTGTGTGTGTTGCATGTGCGTATGCGGTGTGTGTGTGTGTCTATGTTGTGTGTGTATGTGTGTGTGTGCGTGTGCGTGTGCGGGGTGTGTGTGTGTATGTGTTCGTGTGCGGTGTGTGTGTGTGTCTGTGTGTGGTTGTGTGCATGTGCGGTATGTGTTTGTGTCACGGTAGAACATGTTTTACTTTCATTTTGAAAAGAGAAGAAGTGAGGTGTTGCTTTTATCTTCTG
>NW_011628340.1:0-4399 GCF_000512975.1 Sesamum indicum
TTTCCGGTGCGCTTCCAAGTTGTATCAGAGCCCAGTTACCATGTAGGGGCTATGGTACTGTGTGACTAACCATGAAAATATGTTCTTTATTTCTTTTGAAGCATGATATACTTTTTTACTTTTTCTTTGATAATTATATGAGAAAAGTAATTCATTTAATTATTGCGATTTTGGATGATTTATGTATTTTACGAAAATTCAATTTTCTGATAAAATACTTATTTTAATTTTAGTTAAATGTGTGAAAATAAAAAAAAAATTGCTATTGTAGCAGTGCACTACTGATCTACAATGCAAAGCATGCGCGCAGCCGGGCGCGCACGAGGGCGGTTGTGTGGCCGCTGCGCTGCTGCTGCTGATGACTGACGACTAGGCCGTTTTTCACCGTTTTGCAAAAAATTGAATTTTCTAATTTCTGCATATTTTTTGAAAAATATTTATTGTTGCTGATTTAATTTCGGAAAAAATTGGAATTTTTTGAGAATTAAATTGATTTAATTAATTTGGTTTAATTGTGTGCATTGGATGTACAAGGCTTAATCATCCATATGTGTTGCAAATTTTAAGCTTATTGTTTGTCGTGATATTGGATATCACGATATTTTGGAGATGTTCATTTTCTTGTCTATCATGATTAATTGTTATTCTATGTTAGAACGAATGTGAAGGGATGATCACGGAGCCCTAGACCACATGTATGTCTTTTAATTTTTGTTGGGTGGGCCCATGTGCCCTTGTGATTTTTTTTTTGTCCCCCCTTCTCATTTTTAGCCTTGGAATAATAAGGCTTGCTATCTCCCTGTTAATATACTCCCTCCAACTTCTGATCGGGGTTTCTTCTTCAAATTGTAATGAGAGTAGTATAGGACCTTTGGAGATACTTTTTCATTTCTAGCAAGTCTATGGAGAATAAGGCCCACGAAGGAGGAGGTCCACGGAGAAGGCGGCCTATGGAGAAATCACAAGGCCCATCTATATGTTGATGGGTAATATTACTTTGTAATAGCATAAGACCACCTTAGACAGACTATAGACTCACTGCGGGCTTAGTAGGTCACATAGGTTGGGCTCATGATCATCCAACAGGGGTATGCTAGGTTCATTACATGCGATGCATTTATTTATGCTTTATATTTATGCATGCATTGTTTACATATGATGAGGTCTCGATCTAAACTCAAAATAACTCTCACTTGGTTGGACCAAGTTGAATATTAGGCCCATAATGGGCTTAGATCAAAACAGTTTTGATCTAGCCAAGTCTTCCATCCAAAGCAATGTGGTGAGGAAGCTACCGTTGTTGAAGTCCTCAGAATCATATGAAGAGGTGAGGCATAAGATCTTGGGGATCTCATGGGATGAGAATGGTACTGGATACCTCCCACGAGCATGGCAAATTCGCTTGTGGACTCCAAGCCGACTAGGAAAGGCTATTCCTTAAACCCCACTTGACAGTGGTGAGCTTTTGTAAAAATAGTGGGAGAGTTAAAGACTAAAGACCAAGTCATTTAGCTTACTTATAATATTACAATCATTAGCTGATTTCTATTTAATTTTCTATTGTGTAGAAAATGTCTATGAATCCTTTAACCATGATAATGAAGGCTAATAAATTCAATGGCACTAACTACAACAAATGGCTGCTAAATCTGAGGATTGCCCTATATTTCAAATACTAAGGCTATGTTTTGGACAAGCTATTCCCAACGGCCTTGCTGGAAGGGTCCTCGCTGGAAGAATGTGTCACATTTTTTTTGATGTCCAATGACATCCAATAGCAATATGATAGACTGGATGATGTTCCCTAGATAATGCTCTGCTCTGCATGAAAGAAGTTTATGTGGTTCCTGATAGGCATATTAGATATGCTACCACGAAAGTATTCTTAGGGACCAAGATGGCCGAAGAATTATCTGTACAAAGTCATAAGTTTAAGATGCTATCCCTAATGGAGAAGCTCGAAGACCTTAAAGTTGGGCTTGACAATGACACATACATTGACATGATTTTCCAGTCACTTCCTTCATCCTACAACCCGTTTATTATTAACTACAACATGAACGGACTTGAGAAGTCTATTCATGAGTTATTTAATTTGCTGATCCAATATGAGGTGACGACCCACAAATCTATACCGACGGAATTGGTAGGAGAGATTTCAGCCTCCAAAGCGAAAGGCAAGAGGGCCGGACATTGGAAGAGGAAGAACAGTAAGGGAAAAGAGATCGCATCTGCTGCTAGTTCTTTGAGCGCTCCTACTGCTTTCGTTAGAATGGGCAAAGGGAAAGGGAAGGTTGGCGGTTCTTAGCGGTTGAAGGCAAATGATATCTGCATTCATTGCCAAGGAAAGGGGCATTAGAAGAGGGAGTGCCCGGAACTCCTCTCCAACCTAGGTAAATTTGTGATTGAAGTGACTATGATAACTAATTCTACTTCTTGGGCATGGATACTGGCTATGGAGCTCACATTTGCAATAACTTGCAAGTGTTGGAAAGAAGTAGAGAGCTAAGTAAGGATGAGATTATTGTAAGGCTAGGCGACGGGAAGGCCATCGCAGCGAAAGCCGTGGGATCTCTCCAGTTAGTTTTTAGTGGTCATATTCGGATAGTATAGAAGACTGTTATTATGTACTGAGCATGATCAAGAATATTATTTCCATTCCTATTCTACACAATGATGGTTATATATTTGCAATAAATAATAATAGTTATAAGGATATGGGTGATCCTCTTACATTCTTGGCATCAAGAGTTATAGGGATAGATCTAGAAGGATGTTAGGACTAACCAAATCTTCATATATTGAGAAAGTCTTGAAGAGATTCAAGATGCAGAACTCAAAACAAGGATTCCTTCCCATGAGGCATGGGATTAAGATGTCCAAGAAGCAGTCTCCCAAAACTGATGAGGAACTTAAATGGATGTCGGACATCCCTTATGTTTCAACCGAAGGAAGCATTCAGTATGTTGTCCAGTACACCAGGCCAGATGTCGCGTACGCTTTGAGCGTGACGAGCAGATATCAGGCATGCGCCAGAGAGGCGCACTGGAGCGTAGTCAAGATAATACTTAAGTACCTGAAAAGGACTAAAGATGTGTTCTTGATTTACGGTAGTGGAGAATTGATATTGGAAGGCTACAACGATGCTAGCTTGCAATCAGACGATGATGATGCAAAGTCTCAATCGGGCTTTGTATTCAAGCTGAATGGTGGTGTGGTTGCTTAGAAAAAGTACCAAGTAGGATACCACAACGGATTCCACCATGAAAGCTGAATACATAGTAATTTCGGAAGCAGCTGAGGAAGCGATTTCGATGAAAAAGTACATCCAAGAGTTGGGTGTGGTACGTAGAATTGTTGAGCCCGTAGTTATCTTCTGGGATAACAACGGGGTAATAGCACAAGCAAAGAAACCAAGATCTCATCACCGTTCCAAACATATTCTTAAATGCTACCATCTTCTTAGAGAGATGGTGAGCAGAGGTGACGTTAGGATAGACCGAGTTATCTCAACAGAAAACACAGCGGATCTACTTATTAAGCCAATGTCCCAAATTGCCCATGCTCGGCATCTGGATAAGACGGGTTTGAGGTTGATGGTTTATTGGATTTAGGTCAAGTGGGAGATTATTAGAATAGGTGACCTGAAAGCTAATTGGATTGGAATGTTTGTAATCTATTCAGGCAATAACTGGATTTTATGTAATATTATTCAATGAATAAAATGAGTATTCGCTATTGGCAGTTCTTTTGTTTTGCTCGTTAAATTTATGTTTGCACTTCTTTTTTAAACATCACAACAAAGCCCACAGACCACATTGAACAACCGTGCAATAGTTAGAAATGTGCATTAGATGGCGGTCATGAAACCAACTGTTTAGGGTTTGGTTAGAAATATTCCGTATCAAGGACCTCGAGAATGGGCATCGAAGTGTCCTATGGAGACTTGCATTATGAGTCACATTCATTTAATGAGTTCTGTGTTTCATTAGGGCCAGACGTGGGATGTTAATTGTGATCTTAATGGGTCGATTGACTCGCGTGAATCTTCATATGGAAGCCTTGGAGGCTTGGTCGGTATGATTTGAGTCCCTAGCTCCGATAGTACGGGACCAGTCCTCATACTTGAGGAATTACGCCAGTCACGTGCATGCGATAACTGTATCATACATTTGTGTGAGAGGTGATCGTATCTCAGACATGGCCATCATAGTCCTTGTCTTGTGCTTTCAAAGTATGTAGAGAGGACGGTTAGTTCCAAGAAGAGGATCCATCCTCTGTTAAAACGTGACAGAGGCATCTCCTATGCACTTGGAGATGTGTTAACACTCTAAAAACCTGTGGCCACAGTCATTAGTCGAATAGGAAAAATAGGTTCCTCGTTCGAGCAATTTGGCGT
>NW_011628340.1:4409-6485 GCF_000512975.1 Sesamum indicum
TGCATGCTCTCGTTATTGCATCCGGGTAGAGAGGTTTACCCACTCCACTAGCTACCATACACAATCCATCAGTAGTCCAATATTCCATTGGTAGGTGTCTAAGTTTAATCCAAATAGGTACATGCTTATGTTGGAGCTTTCTCATGGCCATACCTGGTTCCCACTTTTGCAACACTATTGGTTGTCCTTGGAACAACCAAGGTCCCCCTTCGATCACGTCTTCCATATCAATGAGTGTTTTAAATTGGAAGAAAAAGAATCCACTAGCTGTAACGGTGACTTCCCTTAGTGCTGGCCATACCGAATGAGCGTATTCCTTCAGATGATGATAATACGGCTTTTTCCCCAGAAAATATCCGACAGCTGTAGTTTTCCAACGTTTGGATCCATCCCGTACAGTGTCCAAGGATGGCCGAACAACAATTTCCCCATTTTGAATCGTTGGGGCGATGAAAGATAATGTTTTACGAGACGAATTATTAAATGCATGGGCAATTTTATCGTCATCAATCGCATTAGGACAAGTATGTAGTGGTATGTTCCCAACGAATAATCCAGTCGGAATAGGGCTAGATTGCTTAGGAAAAATTCTGCAATTTTTCACAACATTGATGACATCACATCTGACAACATCAGGGCTTACATCATGGCTGACATCATCAGGGCTTACATCATGGTTCCAGTGTGGTGTGGACGTAGCTTTAGGAGGTTTCTACACTGAACCCTTGTGTGAACGGATTAAATGAACGAGGTTCAAAATAAACAAATGAAAGGTTATTCTTGAGTTACATTATGTACCTCTCGTTTTCTTTCAACCAATACCTCTGTTAATTTTATTATTGTTATTTATTTTATTAACTACATCGAACTCCCTGCAACTCCAAGGGTACACCCCTTGGAATTATGGTCTCATTGCGATTTCATTTTATTTACGCAATTTATTTTAACCGCTTCCACTTACGCGTTCCTGGGCCGATCCACTCGCAGTTTCCGGTGCCCTTTCACCACTACCCAAAATATGGTCTCGCGAGTCGTGGCACATTTGGAATAGAAGGCAAACTGCATTATTGTTATGAAAAGAGGTGACAGTTGTTTCTCTATCTCACGATTCATGGGGGGTGACAGTTTAGGTGTGATTTGGTAGATGGGTCGGGCTTAACACCGGGAAGCATGGTTCATTTGGAGTCGTCGGGATCAAGTAAAGAGGTGAGACAAAGTATCTCGGGAATCTCACAGAATGAGAATCGCATTGGTTACCTCCCAAAATGCTTTTTCCATGTGAATCATAAAAGTGGGCATGGTAAATTGTTCTTGTGGATCCCAAGCCCACTAGGATGGGATGTACCAAAACCCCACTCGAGAGTGGTGTTTGTTGAAATAGTGGGAGAATTGAATGACTAAAAGATCAAGTCTTAATACAAAATAATATTGGAATAATCTACTTATTCTTTCTACTCTGCGTTTAGAATTCATTTCTTAGAAACGATTTCCAATTCATTTTTTGAGATTTATTTCATTATATGGAATGCAAAGAATTAAATTGGCTGAAAAATCGAAGGATTGTCCTCGATTTTCAAACCTGGATAATGTCATGGTTAAGCCACTTCCATCAGACTTGTGAATGGAGTCCTTACTAAAAAAGAATGTTAACTGAAGGACCGTACCAGTATGGACTCAGAAATCTAAATGCTCATACGGGAATTCAGCTAGTCTCTAATGCCATAGATCGTTGCTACACGACCACCTATGGTGATGGGCTTCTTGATTAAGGGTTAATCGAGAAATACTAATTAATAATAGTGTTAAACAATATCCCAAGTCTAAGTGAAAGGTGAACCTAAAGAATCACACACAAATCATTGAAAATGAGCATAGAATTAATTTGGAATTAGTTCCATAAATAATTTGATTACTTACAAAGAGGGATCCATTGAACAGAAAAAGGCCCAAGAATAAATTAATGGCATTAATATATATTTAGTTTGTCCTTATAATTTAATAAGTTGGATCTTATTAAAGAAGAAGGATAATTTGGGTATAAGTATTTAATTAGATTAAATAGAAATTGAGCTCAAT
>NW_011628340.1:7108-12698 GCF_000512975.1 Sesamum indicum
GTCTGCATATTTCTGTTTAATTCTATCATGTAGAAAATGTCTAAGAATCCCTTAACCCTGATAATGGAGACTAATAAATTTAATGGCACAAACTACAACGGTTGGCTGCAAAATCTAATGATTGTCCTAAATTTCGAGAATCAGGGCCATGTCTTCGACAAGCCGCTCACGACGACATTATTGAAAGGCTCCTTACCTGAGGAACGTGTGACGTTCGAGAGGTGGCATGAGAACAACTGCAAGATCCGCAGTATCATATTAGCTTTGATGATCAATGACTTCAAAAAGCAATATGATAGGTTGGAAGACGTTCCATCGATAATGCTTCGCATAAAGGAAATTTATGCAACACCTGATAGGCATATTAGATATGCCGCTACAAAAGAATTTTTTGGGGCAAATATGACTGAAGGATTTTCTGTGTAAAAACATGGAGTCAAAATGCTTCCCTCGCGGAGAAGCTGGAAGACCTCAAAGTTGGGCTTGACAATGTCACGTACATCAATGTGATCCTCCAATCACTTCCTCCCTCTTATGACCCATTTATCATTAACTACAACATGAATGGACTTGAGAAGTCTAGTCATAAGTTAATTAATATGTTGGTCCAATACGAGCCATCGACCCACAAGTTTGTGCCATCAGTATTGATAGGAGAAACTTTGACCTCCAATGCAAAAGGCAAGAAAGCCGAAAGCTTGAAAAGGAAGAAGGGAAAAGGAAAAGTCGTCGTAGCCACTTTTAGCGCTCCAAGCACCCCTGTTGCTCCAGTGTAAAAGGAACAAGGGAAAGGGAAGAAAGGCGGTTCACAACGATCAAGGAAAAATGATGGTTGCATTCATTGTCAAGTAAAGGAGCATTGGAAGAGGGAGCGCCCACAACTCCTCTCCAATCAAGGAACTTTGTGATTCAAGTAAATATGATAACTAATTCTGCTTTTTAGGTATTGGATACCGGCTGTGGAGCTCACATCTGCAATGATTTGCAAGTGCTGGAAAGAAGTAGAAGGCCAAGTAAGGAAGAAATGGTCCTAAGGCTTGGTGATAGCAAGGCCATAGCAGCCGAAACTGTGGGATCACTCAAGTTAGCTATTAGTAATCGTATTCGGATAGAATTAAAGAACTTCTCCAACAGTTAAATTGAATTATTATTTCTCAACACAAATGAAAATTAGATAATCATGAAAACACACAGATTTGGCATGCAAGGTTAGGTCATATCTCTATGGAAAGGATGAGGAAGTTGGCAGAATTAAGGAGTCTAGAGGTAGAGGACTTGGATAAAAATAAACTTTCGAATCTTGTCCAAAAGAGAAAATGATGAAGAAACCTTTTGGTTGACAAAGTACGCTTGCCACTGGTCCGTTGGACTTAATCTACACAGATGTCTGTGGACCACTAAAGTCTCTGGCTAAAGGAGGATACTTGTATTTCATAACCTTTACTGATGATCAATCACTATATGGTTATGTTTACCTCATGAGGTTCAAGTTTGAGCCCTTTGGAAGATTTAAAAAATTCAGACTTGAAGTAGAGAATCAAACAAGTCATAAGATCAAAACCCTTATGTCAGACCGAGGTGAGGAACATTTAAGTAATGAGTTCATTGATTACCTAAAAGAGAATGGAATTATCTATCAGTGGACTCCTCCTGGAATGCAGCTTAACAGCGTGGCCGAAAAGACAAATGAGTTTTAGCCAACTACCTTTGTCTTTTTGGGAATACGCTCTAGAGACAGCGGCCAAGTTGCTCAACATGGCTCCATCTACAGTTGTGCCCCCAAACACCATATGAGATACGGCACGGCAAGTCAGCATTCTACAAGTACTTGAGAGTATATGGTCGCCAACACACAACAAGAGGCTAGTAGGAGACAAACTAGAATCAAGGTCCAGTCTGTCCAGGTTTGCCGGTTATCCAAAAAAAGCTACTGGGTATTATTTCTATGACCCATCCAAGAAAAAAGATTTTTATCTCGAGAAACACAATATTCTTGGAAAAGCGTTTTACCAATGGACAACCAATGTGATGAGGAACTGCTTGAAGATTCATGTGAGATACCTCATCAAGATAATGCAACACCATCTGTACCTCCGATTCCTAGTATTAGTGCTCTAGTTCTCTGTAGGTCAACTAGAATATCTCAACGTCCTGATAGGTATGGATTCTTAGGCTTGACTAGACAATTAGACGGTGATCCAACAACATACAGAGAAGCGATATATGATGGGTATACAAACATAAGCTTCGAGCTAGCGGGAGGTTACTGCATTCAAGGCTAGGTTCGTGGCAAAAAGATACAGTCAACGACCTAAGGTCAACTTTGAGAAAACCGATTTGCCCATGGTAATGACTAAGTCTGTTAGGATACTGCTTGCCACAACAACATGCTATGACTACGAAATATGGCAGATGGATATTAAAATGTTTTTCTTGAACGATTTCATCGAGTAAGTGATCTACATGGATTAGCCAGAAGGTTTCACCTCTTTTGTAGAAAAATAGAAAGTTTGTCATCTCTAGAGGTCCATCATTGGCCTCAAACAAGCTTCCCGTTGTTGGAACACGAAGATCAGAGGGAGCTCGGTTACGAACCCTCTACTTTATGTTGACAATTTGTTGCTTATTGGGAACGATGTCAAGATATTAGGAAACATAAAAGCATGATTGTCCACTCAATTTCCTGTGAAGCATATGGATGAGGCTTCCTACATCTTGGCATCGAGATCTACAGTGATAGAACCAAAAGGATGTTAGGATTAACTCAATCTTTGTACATTGAGAAAGTCTTGAAGAGATTCAACATGAAAAACTCAAAATGAGGATTTCTTCCAATGAGGCATGGGATTAAGCTTTCCAAGAAACAGTCTCCCAAGACTAATGAGGAACTTAAATGGACGTTAGACATTCTCTATGATTTAGCTGTGGGTAGTATTCAGTATGATGTTTAATGCAGTAGGCCTGATTCGCATACGCTATAAGCGTAACTACCAAATATCAGGTGTGAGCTGGTGAAGCACACTTCAGTGCGGTCAAGACCATACTTATGTACCAAAAAAAGACTAATGATATGTTCTTGATATATACAGCGGTGGATAATTTATAATGGAATACGACAGCGATGCTAACTTTCAGTTGGACATAATGATGCCAACTCTCAATTAGGTTTGTAATCAAGCTAAATGGTAGTGTGGTTACTTGAAAAGTTACAAGCAAGCTACCACAGCAGATTCCTGTTGGAACAAGTGACCAAAAAGCAAATTAGATGGGTTGTTTTCAGAACCATTCAAGCAATATTTATTAAAACAATGTTGTCCCGACGAATATGAAAAGTATTCATCCTGGCATATGTATCTGTTGTGCTTACCAAATTACATCAAGCACTGCGTTCACATCACAACAGATGTTCACATACCACTTGTTAACCCCTGTAGTTGGCGTATATGAAATTTCTGTGGGTTAGTTGACAAGATCATCATATGAAAGCTTTAGAGGCTTGGTCGGTATGACTTGAGTCTTTGGCTTCTATAGTATGGGAGTAGTCCTCAGACTTGAGGAATCACAATAGTCACGTACAGGCAATGACTGTATCTTTGATATGTGCGAGAAGTGATCGTGTTAGAGGCATGGTCATCACAAGCCATGTCCAGTGCAGTTAAAGCATGTAGAGAGGACGGTGAGGTCTAAGAAGAGGATTTGTCACCTAGAAAACATGGCATAGGTATTTCTGATGCACTTGGAGATGTGTTTATGTTCTATAAACGTGTGATCATAGTAATTGGTCGAATAGGAAACGAGATTCCTATGTTGAGCAATTTGGCGTAACGAAATTGAAGAATTAAGCATAGATGCCTAGTCCAGAATTGGAGTCGACCCCAATTTCATGCCCTAGACTAAGGCCAACAGATGGTAAACGGAATGACAGTACCCGTATGGACTCAAGTGCCTAAAAGTTCACATGGATATTTGCGCAGTCTCTAGTGCCATGGACCGTTGCTACACGACAACCTATGGTGACGGGCTTTCTAGATCAAGAATTGATCGAAAATTATTAATTAAATTTGGTTAGTAATAGTGTTTGACACTAGCCCATGTCTAGCTGAAAGGTGAACCTAAAGAGTCAATCATAAATCACCGAGAAGGGATGAGAAATTAATTGGGAATTAATTTCATAATTAATTGGATAACTTATAAATGAGAGGGATCCATTGGATGGAGGAGCCTAAAAAATAAATTAATAGGATTAATTTATATTGGGCTTGCCCTTATTATTTAATAAGTTGAACTTATTAATTAATAAAAGCTTATTGGGCTCATGTATTTTAATTAAGTTGTTGGAAAATCAAGGAAAGAAAATTATTGACTAACAATTTTACTTCTGAAAACTTCTATGCTAGTCATCCTTTATTTGGAATAAAGGATTTATTACCTTATGAATTGTAGAATGAACCTAGACACATACTAGTACATCCATACAAGGCATATATCTATATATTAGTTATTTGGGAGAGAAAAATCCTCCCCTAGAAGCTCCTAATTCGGCCGCCTCTCTCACAAGCACACTTGGTGTGTTTTTTCTTCCTAATTTTCTTCTAGCAAAGACAAATGAGCGATCCCATATTTTGGTGTCGTGTGGACGTGTGTTGAGAGAGCTTCTACCTTGAATCTCATGTGAATGGATCAATGAAATGGAGTTCGAAACAAATAAAGAAAAAGGTAATCCTTGGAATCATGATTTTATTATGTTTAGATTTTAATTTACGAATTTTATAGTATTGCTTCCACTTGCTGGTTTCCAAGCCAATCCACTCGCATTTCTTTTGCTTTCAAGTAGTATCAGAGCCTGCTTCGGTGTAGGGGCTATATATTTACGTAAATAAGCATGATAATATGATTTTATTCTTTTTGAAGCATGATATTTATTTATTTTTATTCTTGAATGATTATATGAGAAAATCAACTTGTTTAGTTTTTGCAATTTTGAATGATTTAAATATTTTAAGAAAATTGAATTTTCTGGTAAAAATACTTGGTTTTAGTTTTAGTTTAATGTGTGAAAAGAAATATAGTGTTATAGCAGTGCACTGAAGACCGGCAGTGCATATCGCATGAGCGCGGGCAAGAGCTTGCACGCAACCTGGATAACGCAGGCCCTGCGTGCAGGCAGTGCGGCTATGTTCCAGTTGACGGCCGACGTCTGGGTCACTTTTTGCCGATTTTCTAATTTCTGCACATTTTTTGAAAAATATTATTTTTTGCTGATTAAATTTTGAAAAAAATTGGATTTTTTTTAGAATTAAATTGCTTTATTTAATATGGTTGATTTACGTGCATTGGATGCATGGGGCTTTATCATCCCTTTGAATTAAAACTTTTAAACTTTTTGTTTTTTGTATATAATTTTTTATCATGATATTGGATATCACGGTATTTTCTTGGAATTTTTATTTTCTTATCTAGCATGCTTAATTGATAGTATGTGCTAGTTGAATATGGTGGATGATCATGGAGCCCTAGATCGCATGTACATCTTATAATTTTATTGGGTGGGCCCGTGTGCCCTTGTGATTTATTTTCTCTCTCATTTTCG
>NW_011628341.1:0-3739 GCF_000512975.1 Sesamum indicum
AAGAAGAAAAACAAGAAATACTCAATGTAATATTTTCGGAAAAAGAAGAATCCTCTGAATTAGAAGAATCGGAAAAGCAAAATGAACTTAAAAATATCGAAGAGAATTTTGAATATTCATCAACCACTTCTGAATCTGAAGAAGAAGAGCCATCTTGCTCATGTAGGCAGGAAGAAAATTCACATCAAGAATTTTATGAATTAATGGCAAAATTTAAAGAAATGGGAAAAATAAATGTTCTCACAGATAATCATATTATTGAATTACTTAGGGAAATAAAGGATCCTGAAGTTAGGGACATTATCCTAAGCAAGATTGATAGTAATAATGCCTCCACATCTGAGCCTATCCCATTTCATGATAGGACTATTAATAAAGCCTTTGAACCATATACAATAGCTGAGGTCAAGAAATTACTTAATGAAAAATATTCCATTAGAGATAACCCTTCTACTATAGAGGATCTCAAAATTGAAGTCGAAAAGTTAAAATAAGAAATAAAGAATATTAAAAAATACAACCAGTCTCTTACAAACAGACTTGAAAGGATTGAAATTAGTAAGAATAAAGAAATAGAAGAAGAAAATAAGAATAAGGAAATAGAAGAAGAAAAATACGAGGAAGAATTTTTATCCACTTTAGAAATAATAATAAAAAATGTATTCCAACAAGCTTCTTGCTAATAAAAGATTTAACTAATGAAATTATCCTTGGAACACCCTTCCTTAAGAAGATTTTTCCGATAAAAAATATTAATGAAAAGGGTAATAGGGAACCTATGATAATGAAATAATAAAATTTGAATTCATCACCCAACCAATAGACAGGGTTATAAATGAAATAAAAGATTTAATAATATCTAAAACTAACCAAATATGCTTTATTAAGGAGGAAATAAATTCAATACAAATAAATGAACTACTTAAAAATTCTAAATTACAAGGGAAGATTAAAATGATCCAAAATAAATTTGAACTAGAAATATGTGATGAACATCCCAATGCATTTTGGCATAGAAAAAAATATATTGTTAACCTTCCTTATGAAAATGAATTTTCAGAAGCGAACATCCCCACTAAGGCAAGACCATGCCAAATGAATAGTGAATACTTAGAATTATGTAAAAATGAAATTAATTCTTTAATTGAGAAAAAACTAATTAGATCTTCAAAGTCACCATGGTCATGTACTGCATTTTATGTTAACAAACATGTAGAAAAAGAAAGAGGAAAACCTAGACTCGTAATAAACTATAAACCTCTTAATAAGGTCTTAAAATGGATAAGGTATCCGATTCCTAATAAAAAGGACTTGTTAGACAGGTTACATAGGGCAATAATTTTCTCAAAATTTGACTTGAAATCAGGATATTGGCAAATTCAAATAAATGAATTAGATAGATACAAAACAGCATTCACAATCCCATTTGGACATTATGAATGGAATGTTATGCCATTTGGACTAAAAAATTCTCCTTCAGAATTCCAAAATATTATGAATGATATTTTTAATCAATTCTCTAATTTTATCATTGTTTATATTGATGATATCTTAGTGTTCTCAAATAGTATTGAGGACCATTTTAAGCATTTAGAAATGTTTAAAACCTTAGTTATCCAAAATGGTTTGGTTTTATCAAAATAAAAAATGAGCATTTTTCAAACAAAAGTCAGATTTCTTGGCCATCATATTGAAAAGGGAGAGATTATACCCATCAATAGAAGTATTGAATTCGCTGATAAATTTCCTGATAAAATTACTGACAAAACTCAACTACAAAGATTTCTAGGCAGTCTAAATTATATAGCCCCCGACTATAAGAACCTTGCCCAAGATACAACAATATTGTATGATAGGCTTAAGAAGAATCCATCAGAATGGACTAATGAAGATACAAGAGCAGTTAGGTTAATTAAACAAAAGGTAAAATCATTACCATGTTTAACTCTTGCTAATCCAAATTGGAAGAAAATTATTGAAACAGATGCCTCTGATATTGGATTTGGAGGAATACTAAAACAAATTGATGAAAATAAACAAGAATTCTTAGTTAGATTCCATTCAGGGAAATGGAAAGCAGCCTAAAGAAATTATGCTACGGTTGCTAAAGAAGTTCTTGCAATTGTTAAATGTATTTTAAAATTTCAAGATGATTTACTTAATCAAGAATTCACCATTAGGACAGATTGTTCTGCTGCTAAATTTATGTTTAATAAAGATTTTAAACATGATGTTTCTAAACAAATGTTTGCTAGATGGCAAGCACATCTTGCCCCATTTAATTTCTCCATTGAATATATTAAAGGAGAGACAAATAGTCTCCCTGATTTCCTTTCAAGAGAATATATTGATGGAAATAAATCTAGATGAATTTGATAATGAAATATTTAGAGGAATGAATATTTCCTCAACAATTCCAAATGGTTGGATTGAAGAAATGATCATAGGAGAAAGATATTTTATGGATGGAGTTCATTGGCCTATTTACCAATGGAAATTTTGGGACGAACCAATTGAATATAAGACAAGATTAAAAAGAATTCAAAAAATAATCAGAAAACGAATTGATAAAGTCAAGGAAGTAATTTCTGACATTCTCATACAATTTCCAGATGCAAATGTCACTGCAGAAAATCGTATGAAACAACTTTGGATAGCAAATTTGCTATACCATCAGCAAATTGCTGGTCTTTATGCGGCCTAATGAATCATCTTTGTTTTTCAGGAATGCTCCCCTAAAGGGGAAGAGGAAGAAATTCCTCCTCTAATCAGAGAGGAGGTAGGTTCCGAGCCGGTGATATTGTCAGGCATGGGAATAGAGCCTTATTAAGAGAAAATATTTCAGGAATAGGAAAATTTAATAACATCCTGAAGAAGAGAATGAGAATGAACTCTTCAAACAGTTCCTTGAATTTAAAAAGGAACGTAAGAAATTAACGACTGATGAATCATCAGCCTCTTATGCAAAAATGTTGCAGGAAGATGAAGATGAATTGGTTAATTACAAATTTAGCGAACACCACGAGATAATTATACTCCTTGAGAATGATGACTTGAGGTGGGAAAATGACCCATGGTATCTAATGAAAAGGTATCTTAATATTGCATCTTTTCCAACAGGGTCATATAAGCCTAGGGCACATTACGAATATATCCTTAAGGCTACTCAAAGTGTTGAAATTAATCACACATTTTCTAGCAATGGGAAGGAGTTCAATTATTCCAAAGCAGTAATTAAAAAATTCATCACTGCTGTTGAATGGGGAATTAACCCCTTAGGGGAAAAAGAATACTTTCACTCAGAGTTAAAAAATACAATAAAATTTAACTACTGGGATTATGTTGAGGCGTTCAATAAGGCTTTTCTTTATGAAAATTATAAAAGAAAACATACATGGTTTTTCAAAATTTGTCCACTAATTTTTCAACAAGAGATACCAAATTGGGTATACCAATGATGGATAAGCTTCGGCCCATCAATTACTATTCTTCCTGAAATCTTCCAGGAATATTATACAGAATGGCTAAATTATTCGCCAAAAATAATACAAGCAGAAAAATTAAGGAAATGGATAGAAGGAATGGCTTCACTGAATTCTCTATCCCATGGATCTGGAAATGGCTGCCAGAGGTAGGAATTACCCTACAGAAAATCCCTTGCATAAAAAGGAGGTTTTGTTCGAAATTCTGGAACAAGCTAATGCAAATTGATCCCGAGACCAAGAAATACTATGGTCAA
>NW_011628341.1:3865-12668 GCF_000512975.1 Sesamum indicum
AAAGGAAAATAAAAAATGGACATTTCAGAATCATCTGAAGACAAAGAAGATCACAAGCAGTCGGGATCAGAGTCGAAAGGAAGTAGCTTCTCCAGACTCATGAAGAAATGAACTGACAGCATGGCAAGTCAACAAAAATTGACCGAATGACACGTATCGAAAATGAGAGGACACTTGGCAGATGGAGGCCATGCGGACGTGAAGAATTGATTTTAAGTCCGAACCCACTGGTTATAAATAGAACCTTCTCCCCCCTTTTTTTGTAAGCCCTCGGAAGCCTTCATGTGTTGAAGCTGAGGCATTTCCACTTGTAATTTCTTTCTTTTCCCTTAGTTATAAAAACTTTCATTTGGCATAAGAAGAAAAAAAAAAAAGAAAAAACAAAGAGTATTTTTCATTACTGATAAACATAAGGAGAAATTGAGGGAACTTAATGATAAGGCTCTCTGGGTCGTCGGTTTAAATTATAGGTATGAATGAGGTCAGCCTTGCCATTGCTGCCCGATTTTGCCAATTTTTGGCGTTGATTTTGGGCTTTAGTGTGGTATTTTCTGACCAAAATTCATACCTATTAGTTTAAACCTACGTAAAAGGTTCCCAACTTAGTCTTTCCTTATGGTACTCGTTTCTCTTTATATTTATCGTAATAAAAAATATTCTTTCTTGCATTCCGCCTACATGGTCGGATTTACCTTTTTATTTTTGTACACTCCGCCTACATGGTCGGATTTACCTTTTTACTGTTGTTGGAAACTTAGTCTTTCTTTATGGTACTCGTTTCTCTTTATATTTATCGTAATCAAAAATATTCTTTCTTGCATTCTGCCTACATGGTCGGATTTACCTTTTTATTTTTGTACACTCCGCCTACATGGTCGGATTTACCTTTTTACTGTTGTGCATTCCGCCTACATGGTCGGTTCTTCCTACCGCCTCATGGCCGGATTTAAATTTTTATTATTTTCTTCGATCCCCCATGACCTTCGATCGTGGCCATGGTAATACGATTCAATTTCGATCATTTAATTTAGTAAATTTGAAAAGACGGCTCTTCACTCTCACTGGCAGCCAATTTTGAAGCCCAAACATAAGAATTGAAACTATTCTTATAAATAACTATTAAAAAGTATTAAATTAAAGCCCTAAATCGCTTATTCATTTGTCAAGAAAAAATGTACGAAAAATATAATTATATTTTAAATAAAGCCACCAAAAGTTTACCCGCCTTCTTAAGAGAAAATAATAGTAGAAAAATAAATTAATTTCAGTAACTTGGGCCGCCTCATCCATTTTGGAATTGAAATTTAACTTTCCTCTGGCTGCCAAGAAATATTATGTACATTCCTGATGATATCTATAAGCGCCGGGATCTCTACAATTCCCTTATTTTAAAAATTTTTTCTGTATAATTTGGAAATGGATGAAAATTATTGTTTTATTAATAATTTATGCAAATACAAAATAATTAATTTTGTATTTTTTTTAAAAAATACATAATACATAATATTTATTTTTAACAAATAATCAAAATTCTCTCTGTCACAGGCAGAAAATTTTCAATTTCCAACTATTCAGGACCAAAATTGATCCATGTATTTATTTTTAACAAATAATCAAAATTCTCTCTTTCACAGGCAGAAAATTTTCAATTTCCAACTATTCAGGACCAAAATTGATCCAAACATAAGAACTAAAGAACCAAATTGAAACTATACCTATTACCAATAAGATAAATAATAACACCTACAAATCAATATCATTAACTAAATATATATTAAATCTGCTAAATAATTTACAAGTGGTTCCAAAATTTATTCTATAATATAAACACTCAACATAATAATACAAAAATTTAATTTATAAACATTTCTTCTTTCAACGTAAGTTTATTCGAGAGAAACTTTAAAGAATAAATTATTTTCCGGGAATATTTTAATAAACATTTATCACAGATTATTAGAAATTTATTTTACATAAGTAATAAATTAATTTTAAATTATACTTAAATTGAGGCCTTCGCATTATATTTTTAAACTTGACACTTTTAAATTACAATAGCACTAAATCCCATCTCACTTATTTTTCTAACCTTTCATAAATTATGCAATTTACTTATCTGAAAATATATGTTACAAAGTAAATTACATTAAGAACAAATTTAATTTTTTATCATACTTAAACTATAAATATATACATAATATTAAATGCATATTTTAATTATTGAATTAATCCATAAACGAGATGACCAAAGCAGATAATATAATAAATTACGGTTGGTCTTAAATGTGGATTAATTCAATAACTTATCCACTAATTAAATAAAGTTTTGCAATTAAATTTTATTCTAACTATAGTAAATTATTGTTTTATTAATAATTTATGCCAATACAAAATAATTAATTTGATTAAATAATTTACTTTTACTTATGCTAATCAGATGTTTTCTGTGTCTTATAAAATAAGCTTAAATAATTTAAGAACCAAATTTACTCTATAACATAAATACTCATCACAATAATATAAAAGCATAAACACAAATACAAATGTAATATGGTTCACCTTCGATCACTTAATTTATAACATCGAGTTTATAAATAATTTAGTACATGCTTTTCATTAAAATTAAAATTCAATTTTCAACTTTTATTTTTAATTATTGGTAACCAGCGTAAATTATTCTTGTATTGGAGAGAAAAATGATGAATTAAAAAACCCTCATATGATGATGTCCCCTTGGTACACTCAACTATTAAAAAGTAATAAATTAAAGCCTTAAATCGCTTACTCATTTGTCAAAAATATAATTACATTTTAAATAAAGCCACCAAAAGTTTACAGCCTTCGTAAGAGAAAATAATAGTAGAAAAATAAAATTATCTATTAATAAATTAATTTTAAATTATAATATAGTATTTGTATTTAATAAATTTATACCTATTTATTATTTTCTGAATTTAAATAATAATTTAGTATATTAATAAACTTCGCCCATACATCATAATAAATCAAATTTATTTTACAAAAATTTGAAAAAATTACATAAAGAATTAAAATTAACTATAAATTTCATTTGATTTAGTTTCATTTTAAAATATAAAATATTATTTATAAAAAATGATGCGTCAATTAATAAATAAACTTTGACAACAAATTATAATAATAAATAAACTTTATTTTTTAAATAGTGAAATTTAAATAATAAAATTAAAATTTTAAATTATAATGGATTTTAATAAACAAATTACTAGAAATTTGTTTTTAGACTTATTATTTGATCGGAAAATAATTTTGATAGATTTCACAAAATAGAAAGAACACATTTATCCATCTCCTGGTATATTAACCAGATAAATTATACAATCAACTATATTAATAATTAATAAATAACTGTTAAGTAACACAATATAACAGGGTATGATGAGGAAACCAAATATAAATGGCAAGTCCTTCCAATATAAAGAGAAATTTATTAACAAAATTGAGAACTATTATCTTTATTTCTGTTTAAAATTAACAATAAATTTATTTAAAACATACTAATAAACATTTACCACATATTTTACACTTACATTTGATTTCTTCGTAGCAATATAAGATGGTGAATCCTTTCAAATAATTTTTTTGCAAATTAAAACTAATAATAAAATTAAAAAAAACTAATTTATCCCTAAAATTAACCACATGATAATTATAAATTAACAATACCTGTATTAAATAAAATAGGGATAATGAAACCACATTCACTAACCTAAGAAGGAGCTCATGGAAATACCAAATTGAGCAAAACACAAAACCAAGTCTAAAGAAAGAAAATCAAGCGTAATTAAAGAAAAAGAAAGAATCTTGAGAGAGGATGGACATAAGTATAATTTTAAATGAAAAGGAGGACCTAAGTATAATTTTAAATATTTTTAGGTAAAAAATATAATTTTACATTTGTACACTAAAATAACAAGTATACTATAGAGTTACCCAATTTGCTACCACAACTCTATTTCACATAAATAATAAATTAATTTTAAATTAGTTAAGCTCTCCTCACATTTGGTTTACAGTGAATGAAGAAAAATAAGTATGAAATTCCCCTCCACTTTTCTTGCACCCTAAAGTTTGTTTTATTCAATAAAATTTCTACAAGGTCAATATTTTACAAAATATATGTAAATACTTGACCAAAATTATACCGTGTGAATGCAAACAAAAAAACAATATTATCCATTTCATGATCTCCCTAATAGGTATAGAATTGGACTGTCCTTTCAATTTTCGATATTGTAATATGTAAAAAATAATTACTAGTTAATAATAAAATAAAATTGAAATAAGTACTTTTCAAATCGAGAAAGTTCTAGAAAACACTTTATTAGATTAATAGATATTTATTTACACAAATAATAAACTATTAGTTGAGCACTTCACATTATATTTTTAAATTTCCTTATGCAATTCTTAAAAAAGGTATAAATAATAAGGGATAATTATTATTAAATAAAATTAACTAGTCACTAACCACACAATAATTATGAATAAACAGAATAAATCAATACCTTATAAGGCATTTGAAAAACCTTCATTTGATCACATCCCTGAACTATCCCAAAACACTAGTAGAAAACAAAAATCAGTTACTCATTTTGTCAAGAAAAAATATAAATAAAATATAATACATTTTAAGTAAAGCCGACAAAAATTTACCAACCTCCCCAAGAGAAAATGATAGCATGAATATGTAAATATATTTTAACTAAAGCCACTAAAAACATTTACTGACCTTACCAAGATAAAATGATCGCAGAACTTGTGTCTGGTGCTTTTGGAAGATTGCATGTCCACCAACAGAAGATGTACTCCCAATCAAATACAAGTTTGCAACAATTAGTCATACAACAAAGTAAACAAAAGAACCTCTATTGGGGATAGTTTCCAAATAAATTTAGAGCATTAACATTCAATATCTCCTCTTTCTACAGCTACCGTTATTTTTTTTCTTCAAGACTTTACGAGGTGAAACCCACAAACAAAAAAGCTATAACTCTACCAACAATATCAGAACAAGGACAAAGATACTTAACTCTACCTATTTCATTACATTATGTCTTTAAACTTAACCTTCACCTTCATTGTTGTTCAAAGAAAGAAATTTAAAACTATTGATAAAGTTGGCAAGTAGGTTTAGTTTTTTAATAGGGTAGATAATACTCAGAAGTACACATTTGAGTGAAGAATCACAACCATAGTACCACCATTCACAACAAGCAAATGAGGTATGATAAGCAACTAACAATCATTCGAAGAACTCTCCAAATTTAGGTCACAATAACTTGACAAAAGGATTCACATGGCAGAGTAGAAGCTAAAAAATTTCCGACAATCATTTTAGACTATATTTGTAAACTAAGTTCCACGTTTTCACTCATATATGCAAATAAAAAGAAACTGTGTACTATGGTCACAAGACGGACAAGGTACAAGAGAGAAAGAGCATGCATGGAAGTGTTATCTTCAAGCATATTATATGATCACATACATCCCCTTGAATACACAAAACTATTAAAAAGTAATAGATTAAAACGAATTACTAGAATTATTGGCCAAATACTTTCCCCACAAAACACTACGGTAAAGTTACTCGTTTGTCTGGAAGGAAAATGTAATACATTTTAAGTAAAGCCATAAAAAATTTACCAACCTTCCCAAGAAAAAATGATAACATGAAAATGCAATATATTTTAAGTAAAGCCACAAAATGATCGCAGAACTTACTGCTTTTGGACAAAGATTTCGAGTCCATCGAATGAAGAGTTACTCCCACTTAAATATGATAAATTAAAAATGGACAGAGTATACATACAACAAAATACAAGAGAAAGAACCTCTATTGATTCCTTGCAACACCACAAATAGATTTAGAGCAATAAAATTCAATATCTCCTCTTTCTATAAGTTATTTCTCTTCATCAATAGCTTTTACGCGATGGAACCCTGAAACTAAAAAGTTGCAATATTCACATATGTTAACTCAGAGAACTCTACCTACAATAAGTGGGAAATATGAGATGTGAGTAGCAGGATCGATGCATCAGGTTTAACACGTAATCTACGTTAATTCTTACTTAAGCTAGAGGAGCACAATTACATTAATTTGTTATCTAAGTAACACTGAAAATGCATTCCCTCATCCTCTTTCTCCTGCCCAATTTTTAGGGAACCAAAAGAGCCTTAATTGATCCCCTATTCCTTTGTCATTCGACATCAAAAGATAATAATAGACAGAATTCAGAATGTAACAACTAGAAACAAGAGCACAAAAACGATCATTTTTAAGGGAAATTGGAAAACAGAGATAAGAGGAACATTCTAGTTAATTCACATATTTATACACCATATGTCTGAAGAGTGGTATTAAAATAGCATTCATGGTAATTAAATGAATGAGAACAATGGATCAATCTACATTAATTCTTCTCTTGCTATTTTAGAAGAATCAAGTAGATTAAATAATGTGTGAGATAACCTTTCATAAATCATCCAATTTACAAGCTCAATATATAAAAATATATTTTACAAAGTAAATTACTTATATTACCAAATACTTTACATAAAGAATAAATTTAATTTTAGATCATACTTAAACTAAGTTGTTGAGCTCCTCACATAAAATTTGACTTATTATTTGATTTGAAAATATTTTAATAAATTTGGCAGGATATAAATAGTAAGGAAATAGATACAAAATTCATTCTACGATATGCTTTCTTTTTCTCTTTTGTACAACATCCATTTTTATCTTGTCGTCTCAGGATTTGACCCACAAAATCCATTGTACAGGCTTTGTCTTCACATGCCTAAGGAATCATCAATACACAATTTAAATAGGATTATAAAATAAACAATGGATCAATTTACATTAATCCACATATTGGCATCAATCCCTAATTGAAAGAAACTTCTCACAGGCATGTCAAACGAATACTAAGGATCAAAAAATATTTTGAAATATCCTAACTGCCATCAACATGTCACCCACTCACATATTTCAGTATGGTCAGGGAAAGATGGCAGCAATGTTTTCATGAGGTACCCAATCTGCTAGATGGGAAGCTTCTTGAGCAAGCTCCAAAACAACACTATAGCTACGAGGGAATAAATTAACACAATTATTGGAATAATGAGCGTATGGAAGCACATATTCTCATGACTTTCATATACTATAAAATCCTTAGCAAACAGAATTTCCTGAAATACTGGCACAAGCCTCTTTAAATTTATATAATTTCCACGTGTGATAAAGTAAATAATAATGCTTCTACACCAGGCATTACAAAAATTGGAATTCTAGGAAGCAATAGATATCTGTGGAGAACTAAAGAAAAATAAGCCAATTATTCTGTTCCATTTTGGCCTAAATGGCCTACTATACTCAATTCCAGGTGTATGTGCTCAATTGCAAGGCTGTTATTATACGACTGGTTTCCATAAACAAGTGTTCGTGGTGTTCCAACCGCACAAGCAGAGAAAGTGATTCCATTTTTATTTGAAAAGCTAGTTTGATTCAAGCATTATGACTTACTATGAGTAACTTTGTGGACATGATAGACGACTACCAACAACTACGCAAGCCACTTTCTAGATTATTGATGGAAACTACATGCTATAACCAAAATTAAATTAACCAATAGCCATCTCACTTAAACAACAAACCACAAACCAAGTAACTTTGCATGCAGCAACATCGTAGGTTGTGTCTTCATCTTACGAGCAGCAAAAAATGTTTTCCAAGCACTCCATTGTCTCTGTATCCAGAACAACAACTCCAGATAGCGAGTGGATATTGCTTTTTTCTTTTTCTTATCTCTTGTAGATATTGCATTTTTTTCTTTTTTTCTTCTTCTTTTTTTTTTTTTTGGTATATATAGCTTTCTTGAGTTTGTTTTTCTTTTCTTTTTTTGGGGATATTCCTTTATTTCATTGTTTCTTCTGCTCGTTTCCAAATGCATCTTGAGAAATCTGTTGAAAAAATACCAGAGAAGTAGAGAGGTCAGTGTAAGATAACCGATCACTTATAAAAAATCGTTGCTGTAGCAAAAATCCTAAGCTACAAAAGCAAAAAAATAACTTATGCGCCTTGAAGGCGGTGAGTGGATTCCAAAGGAAGAAGAAAGAAAGAAACACAAATCAAGAAAGATCATACCTCCAATTGATCCCAATTCGACCACTTTTTTGTCAATTTCACCTACAATGGATTTTAGAGTATACTTCCCCATTTCCCACTACTGCATCTCCTTATATTTTTTCATCTCAGCACCTTCGGCTTTTGAAGCAGCTGTAAGAAGCTTCTCTTGCTAATTTAGAAGAATGAAGTAGATTAAATAATGTGTCAAATAAATGAAAAACATGCAAGCACATCCACATATAAACATATTCATATGCAGTTTTTGAGTAATGACTTACTTCTTTGAGTTGTTTCTTTTCCTCCATTAGACGAAGTATCTCCTCCTTTGATATTTTCTTTGGTTTCATTGTTTCATATGCCTTCTTTTTCTCTTTTGTATAGCATCCATCTTTCTCTTGTCGACTGACGATTTAACCCACAGAATCCATTGTACAGGCTTTGTATTCACATGCCTAAGGAATCATCAATTCAGCAATTTAAATAGGATTATAAAATAAACAATGGATCAATTTACATTAATTCACATATTTTAATATGGTAGGTGATAAGATGGCATCAAAAGCCCTATCAATGAAAATTCTCTCTCTTGGATAGCACAAAAAGAAACGAGTCACAGGCATGTCAAATGAA
>NW_011628342.1:0-1084 GCF_000512975.1 Sesamum indicum
TCTGCTGTGACCGCTTTTAATCTAATTAAAGAAGGGTGTGAGGCGTATCTAGCCAGTGTGCATGATACCATAAAAGTTAGTCCGGGTGTATTAGACGTTCCAGTGGTGAGGGAATTTCCTGATGTTTTTTCGGATGAATTACCTGGACTACCACCTCATCGAGAAGTAGACTTTAAAATAGATACTATTCCTGGGGCGACACCTATTTCAATTGCACCGTATAAAATGGCTTCGTCAAAATTGAAAGAATTAAAGAAGCAGTTAGAAGAGCTATTGGATAAAGGGTTCATCCGACCTAGTATTTCACCGTGGGGAGCACCAGTATTATTCGTAAAGAAGAAGGATAGGAGTATGAGATTATGTGTCGATTATAGACAGCTGAACCGAATCACAATCAAGAATAAGTATCCTCTGCCACGGATTGACGATCTGCTTGATCAGCTAAAGGGTGCCACTGTGTTCTCTAAAATTGATTTGAGGTCAGGATATTGGCAATTACGGATTGAGGAAGAGTCAATCTCAAAGACAGCTTTCAGGACCAGGTATGGCCACTATGAATTTGTCGTTATGCCATTTGGATTGACGAATGCCCCTGCAACTTTCATGGCTCTGATGAACAAGACGTTACAACCATTTCTTGATCAATTTGTGATTGTGTTTATTGATGATATTTTGATATATTCGAGTAGTCACGAGGAACATGAATAACATTTACTGAGAGAGAAACAGTTCTACGGTAAATTCAGCAAATGTGAGTTTTGGATGGAGGAAATTTCTTTTTTGGGGCGCGTTGTTTCTAAAGAAGGGGTAGAACCTGATCCAGCAAAAGTTAAGGCTATTTTAGAATGGGAACCACCTAAAAATGTGTCGGAGATACGAAGTTTTCTGGGATTGGCTAGTTATTATAGAAGATGTGTAAAGGACTTCTCTATAATCGCAAAACCTCTGACGAACTTGTTGAAGAAGAATGCACCATTTAATTGGAATGACAAATGTGCTCAGAGTTTTGAGGAGTTGAAGAAGAGACTCACTTCAGCACCTATCCTTGCTTTGCCGTCTGGGAATGGAGGATATGTAGTATTTA
>NW_011628342.1:1159-12580 GCF_000512975.1 Sesamum indicum
ACCCATGATCTGGAGTTAGCAGCCATAGTACATGCATTGACGATCTGGAGGCATTACTTATACGGGGAGACGTTTCAAATATTTACAGATCACAAAAGTCTAAAGTATATCCCAACACAGAAAGAATTGAATTTGAGGCAAAGAAGGTGGATGGAGCTTTTGAAAGATTATGATTGCACCATTGACTATCATCCGGGGAAGGCAAACATTGTAGCAGATGCTTTAAGTAGAAAGACGGTGGACCAACTTGCAGGTATGATCTGCTATAACATGGAGTATTTGACTGCCCTCAGAGCTATGGATGTACACTTTAGCATTGGTGGTGATATTCTACTGGCTACGATACAGGTGAAGCCCTCCCTCAAGATAAAATTAAAGATGCACAGGCTAAAGATCCATATCTACAGAGGATGAAAGCTAAGGTGCAAAAAGGAAAGAGCGATCAATTTATAATCCAAGAAGATGGTACATTGTTCAATGAAAAACGTATATGCGTGCCGAACGTAGAGGAGTTGAGAATGGAAATTATGCACGAGGCGCACTACGCACCGTATGCTATACATCCTGGCAGTACCAAGATGTATCGGGATTTGAGACCCTATTACTGGTGGCCAACAATGAAGAAAAATGTGGCAGAGTTCATAGCGAAATGTTTAACTTGTTAGCAGGTAAAAGCAGAATACCAAGCACCAGCTGGTAAACTTCATCCTTTGACTATACCTGCATGGAAGTGGGAAAAGATTGCTATGGATTTTGTCATTAGGTTACCACGTACGTTCAGAAGACATGATGCTATTTGGGTGATTGTTGACAGATTGACTAAATCTGCACATTTCCTGCCAATCCGTCAAAATGATTCCTTGGATAAGCTCGCCGAATTATATGTTTCAGAGATTGTGAGATTACATGGTATTCCTACTTCCATAGTTTCTGATAGAGATCCTCGATTTACTTCTCATTCCTGGGGAAGCTTGCAAACGGCACTAGGTACAAAATTGCATTTCAGTACAACGTTTTATCCTCAGACGGATGGACAGTCAGAAAGAACGATTCAGACATTAGAGGATATGATGAGAGCCTGTGTAATTGAATTCAAAGGAAACTGGGATGATCCACTACCATTGATGGAATTTGCTTATAAGAATAGCTTTCATTCCAGTATTGGTATGGCTACATATGAAGCTTTGTATGGAAGAAAATGCCGAAGTCCGATCTGTTGGGATATTGAGGGATTGAGACAACTTGAAGGGCCGGAGTTAGTTCAAGAAACAGTGGACAAGATAAAAACAATTAAAAAGTGTTTGAAAGCAGCACAAGATCGACAGAAGAGTTACGTCGATAAGCATTACAGAGAGATGGAATACGAAGTAGGTGAAAAAGTTTTTCTAAAAGTATCACCATGGAGAGGAATCTTAAGATTCGGAAAGCAAGGAATGCTGAGTCCGCGATATATTGGGCCATATGAAATTCTGGAGCGAGTTGGACCACTAGCCTATCGGTTAGCATTACCGACACAATTATCGCACATACATGACGTGTTTCACATTTCTATGCTACGGCGATACCGATCCGACCCTAGTCATATTTTGCATAATATCAGAGGGATTGACATATATAGAAGAGCCAATGAAAATTCTAGATCGGAGTATAAAGAAGTTAAGAAATAAAGAAATACCAATGGTGAAGGTCAAATGGAGTCACCACTCTCCAAGGGAAGCCACTTGGGAAGTTGAGTAGAACATGAGAGAAAAATACCTATATTTATTCCCTGAGCGGGTAAGTTAGTTAAATTTCGAGGACGAAATTTTTATTAGGAGGGGAGAATTGTGACACCCCAAATATTATAATACATAATTGTAGGATTAATTGGTAAATTTTTATGAAATTTAGTTAATTAGCCACTAAATTATGGGTCATAATTGGAATATAATAACACTTGAATGAATTAAATTAGAGTTCGTTATAATATTTTGGGACAATTTCTATTAATTAAGAAAATTAGGAAGGACGTAAATGGTATTTTGAGAAAAGTTTAATTAAATAAATAATATAATAATAATATATAAAATATATATTACTAATAATATATATGTGTAAGTAACATATGTATATATATATATAAAAAAGCCAAAAAGAAAAGAAAAAAAAAAAAGAAAGGAAGGAAAAAGGTTGGGGGAGGGCCCTATAAAAATGATATCGTTGGTTAATTAGATTATTAAATTCATTAGATTTGAATATTGTTACAGCCAATTTGGACAATTCCATACCCTAACGTAGGTCTTGACCCATGCATTTGTGTGGTAAATTTGTTAAGTGTAATAATAACTACAAGTTAGTATGAAAAGAAAACAAACTTTATTCAATAAAATTGTGCCAAACAGCTAAAATTTCAACGTGCTCTGAATTGCACGAAACTTGACCCAAACATAAGTTTAGACCCACGCATTTGTGTGGTAAATTTGCAAATAATAACTACATGTTAATATGAAAAGGAAACAATCTTTTTTTAATAAAACCGTGCAAAACAGCTAAATTTTGAACGTTCTCATAATTTCACAAAAATTGACCCAAACGTTGGTCTAGATTCAAGCATTTGTGTGTTAAATTTTTTAAACGTAATAATAACTACAGATTAGTATAAAAGGGAAACAAATTTTATTTAATAAAATCGTACCAAACAATTAGATTTTGAACGTTTTTACAATTTCAGAAAACTTGACCCAAACGTAAGTCTAGACCTAAAGATTTGTGTTGTAAATTTGTTAAGTGTAATAATAACTACATGTTAGTATGAAAGGGAAACAAACTTTCAGTAACAAAACCGTGCAAAACAGCAAAATTTTGAAAGTTTTCTCAAAGTTCCACGAAACTTGACCCAAATTTTAGACGTTCTCAGAATTCCACGAAACTTGACCCTAACGTAGGTCTAGACCCATGCATTTGTGTGGTAAATATGTTAAGCGTAATAATAACTACAAGTTAGTTTGAAAGGGAAACAATCTTTATTTAATAAAATCGTGCAAAACAATTAAATTTTGAACATTCTCACACTTCCACAAAACTTGGCCCAAACATAAGTCTAGACCCATGCATTTGTGTGGTAAATTTGGTAAGCGTAATAATAACTACATGTTAGTATGAAAGAGTAACAAATTTTGTTAAGTAGAACCGTGCAAAATAGCTCAATTTTGTTAAGTAGAACCGTGCAAAATAGCTAAATCTAGACCCATGCATTTGTGTGGTAAATTTGCTAAGAATCATAATAACTGCAAGTTAGTATGAATGAGAAACAAACTATCTTTGATAAAACCGTACGAAACAGCGAAATTTTGAATGTTCTCAAAATTCCACGATACTGGACCCAAACATAGGTCTAGTCCCATGTATTTGTGTGTTAAATTTACTAAGCGTAATAATAACTACATGTTAGTATGAAAGGAAAACAAACTTTTTTTAATTAAATCGTGCAAAAACAACTAAATTTTGAACGTTTTGAGAATTCCACTAAACTTGTCCCAAACATAGGTCTGGACCCATGCATTTGTATTGTAAATTTGTTAAGCGTAATAATAACTACAAGTAAGTATTAAAGGGAAACAAACTTTCTTTAATAAAACCGTGCAAAACTGCTAAAGTTTGAGCACTCTCAGAATTCCACGAAGCTTGACCCAAACATAGGTATAGAACCATGTAATAGTGTGGTAAATTTGCTAAGCGTAATAATAACTTCAAGTTAGTATGAAATGGAAACATACTTACCGTGCAAAACAGCTAAATTTTGAACGTTTTCAGAATTCCACAAAATTTGACCCAAACGTAAGTCTAGACTCATGTATTTGTGTGGTAAATTTGTTAAGCGTAGTAATAATTACATGTTAGTATGAAAGGAAAACAAATTTTCTTTAATAAACCGTGCAAAGCAACTAAATTTTGAAAGTTTTCTCAGAATTCCACGAAACTTGATCCAAACGTAAGTCTAGAACCATGCATTTGTGTGGTAAATTTGCTAAGCGTAGTAATAACTACAAGTTAGTACGAAAGGGAAACAAACATTTATTTAATAAAATCGTGCAAAACAGCAAAATTTTGAACGTTATCAGAATTTCAAGAAACTTGACCTAAACGTAGGTCTAGACCCATGCATTTATGTGGTAAATTTGCTAAGCATAATAACAACTGCAAGTTAGTATAAAAGAAAAACAAACTTGCTTTAATAAAATCGTACAAAACAACTCAATTTTGTACGTTTTCAGAATCCACGAAACATAATCCAAACGTAAGGCTTGGAAGCATACTTTATTTATTAAAACCGTCCAAAACAACTAAATTTTGTACATTATCAGAATTCCACGAAACTTGACCCAAATGTAGGTCTGGAACCATGCATTTGTGTGGTAAATTTTCAAATCGTAATAATAACTACAAGTTAGTATGAAAGGGAAACAGACATTAATTAATAAAATCGTGCAAAACAACTAAATTTATATCATTCTCAGATTCCATGAAACTTGTCCCAAACTTAAATCTAGACCCATGTGTTTGTAAGGTAAATTTGCTAAGCGTAGTAATAACTGTAAGTTAGTATGAAAGAAAAACAAATTTTCTTTATAAAAACCGTGCAAAAGAGCTAAATTTTGAACGTTCTCAGAATTTCACAAAACATGACGCAAACGTAGATCTAGACCCATGCATTTGTGTGGTAATTTGCAAGCATAATAATAACTACAAATTAGTATAAAAGGTAAACAAACTTTATTTAATAAAATCGTGCAAAACAGTTAAATTTTGAATGTTCTCACAAAATCACGAAACTTGACCCAGACGAAGGTCTAGACCCATGCATTTGTGCGGTAAATTTGGTAAGCGTAATAATAACTACATGTTAGTATGAATGAAATACAAACTTTCTCTAATAAAACCGTGCAAAGCTGCTAATTTTTTTGAATGTTTTCTCAAAATTCCATGAAACTTGACCCAAAAACGTATGTTTATACCCATGCATTTGGTTGTAAATTTTCTAGGCGTAACAATAACTGCAAGTTAGTATGAAAGGGAAACAAACTTTTGTTTAATAAAAACGTGCAAAAGAGTTAAATTTTGAACGTTCTCAGAATTCCACGAAATTTGACCCAGACATTGGTCTAGGCCTATGCATTAGGGTGGTAAATTTGTTAAGCGTAATAATAACTACAAGTTAGTATGAAAGGGAAACAGACATTAATTAATAAAATCGTGCAAAACAACTAAATTTATATCATTCTCAGATTCGAATTGCATGAAACTTGAGCCAAATGTAAGTCTAGACCCATGCATTTGTGTCGTAAATTTGCTAAGCGTAATAATAACTACAAGTTCGTATGAAAGGAAAACAAACCTTCTTTAATAAAACCGTGCAAAAGAGCTAAATTATGAAGGTTGTCAGAATTCCACGAAACATGACGCAAATGTAAACCTGGACCCATGCATTTGTGTGGTATATTTGCTAACCATTATAAGAACTACAAGTTAATATGAAAGGTAAAGAAACTTTGTTTAATAAAACCGTTGAAAACAGCTAAACTATGAACGTTTCCAAAAATCCACGAAACTTGACCCAAACAAAAGTCTAGACTCATGCATTTGTGTGGTAAATTTGGGCGTAATAATAACTACATGTTAGTATAAATGGAAAACAAACATTGTTTAATAAAACCGTGTAAAATAGTTATATTTTGAACGTTCTCAGAATTACACGTAACTTGACCAAACGTAGATCTAGACGTATGCATTTGTGTGGTAAATTTGCTAAACGTAATAATAACTACAAGTTAGTATGAAAGGGAAACGTACTTTAACAAAACCGTGTAAAACAACTAAATTTTGGACGTTCTCAGAATTCCACGAAACTTGACCAAACGTAGGTCCATGCATTTGTGTAGTAAATTTGTTAAGCGTAGTAATAAGTTCAACTTGACCCAAACATAGGTCTAGTCCCATGCATGTGTGTGGTAAATTACCTAAGCCTAATAACTACAATTTAGTATGTAAGTGAAATATACTTAGTTAAATAAAACCGTGTAACACAACTAAATTTTGAACGTTCTCAGAATTCCATGAAACTTGACCCAAACATAGACCCATGTATTAGTGTGGTAAATTTGCTAAGCGTACTAATAACTACAAGTTAGTATGGAAGGGATACATCCTTCCTGTAATAAAACCGTGCAAAAGAGCTAAATTTTGAACGTTATCAGAATTCCACGAAACTTCACCCAAACGTAGGTCTAGACCGAAGGATAGTTGAAAATGAAACGTACTTACTTTAATAAAACTGCAAAGCGTCTAAATTTTGGACGTTCTCAGAATTCCACGAAACTTGATCCTAACGTAGGTCTTGACCCATGCATTTGTGTGGTAAATTTGTTAAGTGTAATAATAACTACAAGTTAGTATGAAAGATAAACAAACTTTATTTAATAAAATTGTGCAAAACAGCTAAAGTTTCAACGTACTCTGAATTCCATGAAACTTGACCTAAACGTAAGTTTAGACCCACGCATTTGTGTGGTAAATTTGCAAATAATAACTACATGTTAATATGAAAAGGAAACAAAATTTTTTTAATAAAACCGTGTAAAACAGCTAAATTTTGAACGTTCTCATAATTTCACAAAACTTGACCCAAACGTTGGTCTAGACTCATGCATTTGTGTGTTAAATTTTTTAAACGTAATAATAACTACAGATTAGTATAAAAGGGAAACAAATTTTATTTAATAAAATCGTGCAAACCAATTAGATTTTGAACGTTTTCACAATTTCAGAAAACTTGACCCAAAAGTAAGTCTAGACCCAAAGATTTGTGTGGTAAATTTGTTAAGTGTAATAATAACTACATGTTAGTATTAAAGGAAAACAAACTTCCAGTAATAAAAGCGTGCAAAATAGCAAAATTTTGAAAGTTTTCTCAAAGTTCAACGAAACTTGACCCAAATTTTGGACGTTCTCAGAATTCCACGAAACTTGACCTTAACGTAGGTCTAGACCCATGCATTTGTGTGGTAAATTTGTTAAGCGTAATAATAACTTAGTTTGAAAGGGAAACAATCTTTATTTAATAAAATCGTGCAAAACAGTTAAATTTTGAACATTCTCACAATTTCACAAAACTTGACCAAAACATAAGTCTAGACCCATGCATTTGTGTGGTAAATTTGCTAAACGTAATAATAACTACATGTTAGTATGAAAGAGTAACAAATTTTGTTTAATAGAACCGTGCAAAATAGCTAAATTTTGAATGTTTTCTCAAAATTCCACGGAACTTGGCCTAAATGTAAATCTAGACCCATGCATTTGTGTGGTAAATTTGCTGAGCGTCATAATAACTGCAAGTTAGTATGAATGAGAAACAAACTTTCTTTGATAAAACCGTACGAAACAGCTAAATTTTGAATGTTCTCAAAATTCCACGATAGGTCTAATCCCATGTATTTGTGTGTTAAATTTAGTAAGCGTGATAATAACTACATGTTAGTATGAAAGGAAAACAAACTTTTTTTAATTAAATCGTGCAAAACAACTAAATTTTGAACGTTTTGAGAATTCCACTAAACTTGTCCCAAACATAGGTCTGGACCCATGCATTTGTATTGTAAATTTATTAAGCGTAATAATAACTACAAGTAAGTACGAAAGGGAAACAAACTTTCGTTAATAAAATCATGCAAAACTGCTAAAGTTTGAACATTTTCAGAATTCCACGAAACTTGACCCAAACATAGGTATAGAACCATGTAATAGTATGGTAAATTTACTAAGCGTAATAATAACTTCAAGTTAGTATGAAATGGAAACATACTTTCTTTAATAAAACCGTGCAAAACAGCTAAATTTTGAACGTTCTAAGAATTCCACAAAATTTGAGCCAAACGTATGTCAAGACTCATGCATTTGTGTGGTAAATTTGTTAACCGTAGTAATAATTACATGTTAGTATGAAAGGAAAACAAACTTTCTTTAATAAAATCGTGCAAAACAACTAAATTTGAAAAGTTTTCTCAGAATTCCACGAAACCTGATCCAAACGTAAGTCTAGACCCATGCATTTGTGTGGTAAATCTGCTAAGCGTAATAATAACGACAAGTTAGTATGAAAGGGAAACAAACTTTTATTTAATAAAATCGTGCAAAACAGCAAAATTTTGAACGTTATCAGAATTTCAAGAAACTTGACCTAAACGTAGGTCTAGACCCATGCATTTATGTGTAATAACAACTGCAAGTTAGTATAAAAGGAAAACAAACATGCTTTTATAAAACCGTACAAAACAGCTTAATTTTGAACGTTTTCAGAATCCACAAAACATGATCCAAACGTAAGGCTTGGAAGCATACTTTATTTAATAAAACCGTCCAAAACAACTAAATTTTGTACGTTCTCATAATTCCACGAAACTTGACCCAAATGTAGGTCTAGAACCATGCATTTGTGTGGTAAATTTTCTAAGCGTAATAATAACTACAAGTTAGTATGAAAGCGAAACAAACATTAATTAATAAAACCGTGCAAAACAACTAAATTTATATCATTCTCAGATTCCATGAAACTTGCCCCAAACTTAAGTCTAGACCCATGCATGTGTAAGGTAAATTTGCTAAGTGTAGTAATAACTACAAGTTAGTATGGAAGGAAAACAAATTTTCTTTATAAAAACCATGCAAAGGAGCTAAATTTTGAACGTTCTCAGAATTTCACGAAACATGACGCAAACGTAGATCTAGACCCATGCATTTGTGTGGTAAATTTGCTAAGCATAATAATAACTACAAGTTAGTATGAAAGGTAAACAAACTTTATTTAATAAAATCGTGCAAAACAGCTAAATTTTGAACGTTCTCAAAAATCCACGAAACTTGACCAAGACGAAGGTCTAGACCCATGTATTTGTGCAGTAAATTTGCTAAGCGTAATAATAATTACATGTTAGTATGAATGAAATACAAACTTTCTCTAATAAAACCGTGCAAAGGTGCAAAGTTTTTTGAACGTTTTCTGAAAATTCCATGAAACTTGACTCAAAAATGTAAGTTTATACCCATGCATTTGTGTTGTAAATTTTCTAGGCGTAACAATAACTGCAAGTTAGTATGAAAGGGAAACAAACTTTCTTTAATAAAACCGTGCAAAAGAGCTAAATTTTGAACGTTTTCAGAATTCCACGAAATTTGACCCAGACATTCGTCTAGGCCTATGCATTTGGGTGGGAAATTTTCTAAGCGTAATAATAACTGCAAGTTAGTATGAAAGGGAGACAAACTTTAATTAATAAAATCGTGCAAAACAGCTAAATATTGATCGTTCTCAGAATTGCATGAAACCTGAGCCAAATGTAAGTCTAGACCCATGCATTTGTGTCGTAAATTTGCTAAGTGTAATAATAACTACAAGTTAGTATGAAAGGAAAACAAACTTTCTTTAATGAAACCGTGCAAAAGAGCTAAATATTGAACGTTGTCAGAATTCCACGAAACATGACGCATATGTAAATCTGGACCCATGCATTTGTGTGGTATATTTGCTAACCATAATAATAACTACAAGTTAAAATGAAAGGTAAACAAACTTTGTTTAATAAAACCGTGCAAAACAGCAAAACTATGAACATTCTCAAAAATCCACGAAACTTAACCCAAACAAAGGTCTAGACTCATGCATTTGTGTGGTAAATTTGCCAGGCGTAATAATAACTACATGTTAGTATGAATGGAAAACAAACATTGTTTAATAACACCGTGTAATACAGTTACATTTTGAACGTAGATCTAAACCTATGCATTAGTGTGGTAAATTTGCTAAACGTAATAATAACTACAAGTTAGTATGAAAGGGAAACGTACTTTAACAAAACCGTGCAAAACAACTAAATTTTGAACGTTCTCAAAATTCCACCAAACTTGACCCAAATGTAGGTCCATGCATTTGTGTAGTAAATTTGTTAAGCGTAGTAATAAGTACAACTTGACCCAAACGTAGGTCTAGTCCCACGCATTTGTATGATAAATTACCTAAGCCTAATAATAACTACAATTTAGTGTATAAGCGAAATATACTTCTTTAAATAAAACCGTGCAAAAAAGCTAAATTTTGAAAGTTCTCAGAATTCAATGAAACTTGACCCAAACGTAGCTAGAGACCCATGTATTAGTGTGGTAAATTTGCTAAGCGTACTAATAACAACAAGTTAGTATTAAAGAGCTAAATTTTGAACGTGCAAAAGAGCTAAATTTTGAACATTCTCTGAATTCCACGAAACTTCACCCAAACGTAGGTCTAGACCGAATGATAGTATGAAAAGGAAACGTACTTTAATAAAACTGCAAAACGTCTAAATTTTGGACGTTCTCAGAATTCCACGAAACTTGACCCTAACGTAAGTCTTGACCATGCATTTGTGTGGTAAATTTGTTAATCGTAATAATAACTACAAGTTAGTATGAAAGGAAAACAAACTTTATTTAATAAAATTGTGCAAAACAGCTAAAATTTCACCGTACTCTGAATTCCACGAAACTTGACCCAAACATAAGTTTAGACCCACGCAGTTGTGTGGTAAATTTGTAAATAATAACTACATGTTAATATGAAAAGGAAACAAACTTTTTTTAATAAAACTGTGCAAAACAGCTAAATTTTGAACGTTCTCATAATTCCACAAAACTTGACCCAAACGTTGGTCTAGACTCATGCATTTGTGTGTTAAATTTTTTAAACGTAATAATAACTACAGATTAGTATAAAAGGGAAATAAATTTTATTTAATAAAATCGTGCAAAACAATTAGATTTTGAACGTTTTCACAATTTCAGAAAACATTACCCAAACGTAAGTCTAGACCCAAAGATTTGTATGGTAAATTTGTTAAGTGTAATAATAACTACATCTTAGCATGAAAGGGAAACAAACTCTCAGTAATAAAACCGTGCAAAACTGCAAAATTTTTAAAGTTTTCTCAAAGTTCCACGAAACTTGACCCAAATTTTGGACGTTCTCATAATTCCACGAAACTTGATCCTTACGTAGATCTAGACCCATGCGTTTTTGTGTTAAATTTGTTAATCGTAATAATAACTACAAGTTAGTTTGAAAGGGAAACAATCTTTATTTAATAAAATCGTGCAAAACAGTTAAATTTTGAACATTCTCACTATTCCACAAAACTTGACCCAAATATAAGTCTAGACCCATGTATTTGTGTGGTAAATTTGCTAAGCGTAATAATAACTACATATTAGTATGAAAGAGTAACAAATTTTGTTTAGTAGAACCGTGCAAAATAACTAAATTTTGAATGTTTTCTCAAAATTCCACGAAACTTGGCACAAACGTAAATCTAGACCCATGCATTTGTATGGTAAATTTGCTAAGCGTCATAATAACTC
>NW_011628343.1:0-2746 GCF_000512975.1 Sesamum indicum
GAAACTTGACCTAAACGTTGGACCAGACCTAAGAATTTGTGTGGTAAGTTTGCTAAGCGTAATAATAACTAAAAGTTTGTGTAAACGGAAAACAAACTTACTCAAATAAAACGTGCAAAACAACTAAATTTTGAACGTTCTCAAAATTCGACGAAACTTGACCCAAACTTTGGTCTTGACCCAAGAATTTGCTTGGTAAATTTACTGAACGTAATAATAACTACAAGTTTGTATAATAAGGAAGCAAACTTGTTCTAATAAAACCTTGGAAAACAGCTAAATTTTACATTCTCAGAATTCGAGGAAACTTGACCCAAATGTTGGACTAGACCCAAGAATTTGTGTGGTAATTTGTTGAGCATAGTAATAACTGTAAGTTTGTATAAAGGGGAAACAAAGTTGTTGTAATAAAACCGTGCAAAACAACTAAATTTTAAAAATTCTCATAATTCGACGAAACTTGACCCAAACGTTGGTCTTGACCCAAGAATTTGCTTGGTAAATATGCTGAACGTAATAATAACCACAAGTTTGTATATTAGGGAAATAAACTTGCTATAATAAAATCGTGCAAAACAGCTAAATTGAACATTCTTAAAATTTGAGGAAACTTGACCCAAACGTTGGACTAGACGCAAGAATTTGTATGGTAAATTTGTCGAGCGTAATAATAACTACAAGTTTGTATATTAGTGAAGCAAACTTGCTCTAATAAAACAGTGGAAAACAGCTAAATTGAACATTCTCAAAATTCGAGGAAATTTGACCGAAACGTTGGAGTAGACCTAAGAATTTGTGTGGTAAATTTGCTTAGCGTAATAATATCTACAAGGTTGTTATAAAAGGAAAACAAACTTGTTCTAATAAAACCGTGCAAAACAGTTAAATTTTGAATGTTCTCAGAATTTGAAGAACCTTGACCCAAACGTTGGTCTAAACCCAAGAATTTGCTTGATAAATTTGCAGAGCATAATAATAACTATAAGTTTGTATAAAAGGAGCAAACTTGCTCTAATGAAACTTTGCAAAACAGCTAAATTTTGAACATTCTCATAATTCGAGGAAACTTGACCTAAATGTTGGAATAGACCCAAGAATTTGTGTGGTAAATTTGTTGAGCGCAAACTTGCTCTAATAAAACCGTAGAAAACAGCTAAATTGAACATTCTCAAAATTCGAGGAAACTTGACCGAAACGTTGGACTAGACCCAAGAATTTGTGTGGTAAATTTGCTGAGCGTAATAATATCTATAAGTTTGAATAAAAGGAAAACAAACTTGCTCTAATAAAACCGTGCAAAACAGCTAAATTTTGAACGTTCTCAGAATTTGAAGAAACTTGACCTAAACGTTGGACTAGACCCAAGAATTTGTGTGGTAAATTTGCTAAGCGTAATAATAACTACAAGTTTGTGTAAACGGAAAACAAACTTACTCTAATAAAACGTGCAAAACAAGTAAATTTTGAACGTTCTCAAAATTCGACGAAACTTGACCCAAACTTTGGTCTTGACCCAAGAATTTGCTTCGTATATTTGCTTAATGTAATAATAACTACAAGTTTGTATAATAGGGAAGCAAACTTGCTCTAATAAAACCTTGGAAAACAGCTAAATTTTACATTCTCAGAATTCGAGGAAACTTGACCCAAATGTTGGACTAGACCCAAGAATTTGTGTGGTAAATTTGCTGAGCGTAATAATAATTGTAAGTTTGTATAAAGGGGAAACAAAGTTGTTGTAATAAAACCGTGCAAAACAACTAAATTTTGAAAATTCTCAGAATTCGACGAAACTTGACCCAAATGTTGGTCTTGACCCAAGAATTTGCCTGTTAATTTGTTGAACGTAATAATAACTACAAGTTTGTATAATAGGGAAATAAACTTGCTGTAATAAAACCGTGCAAAACAGCTCAATTGAACATTCTAAACATTTGAGGAAACTTGACCCAAACGTTGGACTAGACGCAAGAATTTGTATGGTAAATTTGCCAAGCGTAATAATAACTACAAGTTTGTATTTTAGTGAAGCAAACTTGCTCTAATAAAACCGTGGAAAACAGCTAAATTGAACATTCTCAAAATTCGAGGAAATTTGACCGAAACGTTGGAGTAGACCCAAGAATTTATGTGGTAAATTTGCTGAGCGTAATAATATCTACAAGTTTGTATAAAAGGAAAACAAACTTGCTCTAATAAAACCGTGCAAAACAGTTAAATTTTGAACGTTCTCAGAATTTGAAGAAACTTGACCCAAACGTTGGTCTAGTCCCAAGAATTTTCTTGGTAAATTTGTTGAGCGTTGTAATAACTATAAGTTTGTATAAAAGGAAAGCAAACTTCCTCTAATAAAACTTTGCAAAACAACTAAATTTTGAACCTTCTCAGAATTCGAGGAAACTTGACCTAAACGTTGGACTAGACCCAAGAATTTGTGTGGTAAATTTGTTAAGCGTAATAAGAACTACAAGTTTGTGTAAACGGAAAACAAACTTACTCTAATAAAACGTGCAAAACAAGTAAATTTTGAAAGTTCTCAAAATTCGACGAAACTTGACCCAAACTTTGGTCTTGACCCAAGAATTTGCTTCGTATATTTGCTGAATGTAATAATAACTACAAGTTTGTATAATAGGGAAGCAAACTTGCTCTAATAAAACCTTGGAAAACAGCTAAATTTTACATTCTCAGAATTCGAGGAAACTTGACCCAAATGTTGGACTAGACCCAAGAATTTGTGTGGTAA
>NW_011628343.1:2871-12550 GCF_000512975.1 Sesamum indicum
TTGGTCTTGACCCAAGAATTTGCTTGGTATATTTGCTGAATGTAATAATAACTACAAGTTTGTATAATAGGGAAATAAACTTGCTGTAATAAAACCGTGCAAAACAGCTCAATTGAACATTCTAAACATTTGAGGAAACTTGACCCAAACGTTGGACTAGACGCAAGAATTTGTATGGTAAATTTGCCAAGCGTAATAATAACTACAAGTTTGTATATTAGTGAAGCAAACTTGCTCTAATAAAACCGTGGAAAACAGCTAAATTGAACATTCTCAAAATTCGAGGAGATTTGACCGAAACGTTGGAGTAGACCCAAGAATTTATGTGGTAAATTTGCTGAGCGTAATACTATCTACAAGTTTGTTTAAAAGGAAAACAAACTTGCTCTAATAAAACCGTGCAAAACAGTTAAATTTTGAACGTTCTCAGAATTTGAAGAGACTTGACCCAAACGTTGGTCTAGTCCCAAGAATTTGCTTGGTAAATTTGTTGAGCGTTGTAATAACTACAAGTTTGTATAAAAGAAAAGCAAACTTCCTCTAATAAAACTTTGCAAAACAACTAAATTTTGAACCTTCTCAGAATTCGAGGAAACTTGACCTAAACGTTGGACTAGACCCAAGAATTTGTGTGGTAATTTATTGAGCGTAATAATAACTATAAGTTTGTATAACGGGGAAACAAAGTTGCTCTACTAAAACCGTGCAAAACAGCTAAATTTTGAATATTCTCAAAATTTGAGGAAACTTGACCATAACGTTGGACTAGACCTAAGAATTTGTGTGGTAAATTTGCTAAGCGTAATAATAACTATAAGTTTGTATAAACAGAAAACAAGGAAAACAAACTTACTCTAATAAAACGTGCAAAACAACTAAATTTTGAACGTTCTCAAAATTCGACGAAACTTGACCCAAACGTTGGTCTTGACCCAAGAATTTGCTTGGTAAATTTGCTGAACGTAATAATAACTATAAGTTTGTATAATAGGGAATCAAACTTGCTCTAATAAAACCTTGGAAAACAGCTAAATTTTACATTCTCAGAATTCGAGGAAACTTGACCCAAATGTTGGACTAGACCCAAGAATTTGTGTGGTAAATTTGCTGAGCGTAATAATAAGTATAAGTTTGTATAATAGGAGAAACAAAGTTGCTGTAATAAAACCGTGCAAAACAACTAAATTTTGAACATTCTCAGAATTTGACGAAACTTGACCCAAACGTTGGTCTTGGCCCAAGAATTTGCTTGGTAAACTTGCTGAACGTAATAATAACCACAAGTTTGTATAATAGGGAAATAAACTTGCTTTAATAAAACCGTGCAAAACAACTAAATTGAACATTCTAAAAATTTGAGGAAACTTGACCCAAACGTTGGACTAGATGTAAGAATTTGTATGGTAAATTTGCCGAGCGTAATAATAACTACAAGTTTGTATATTAGTGAAGCAAACTTGCTCTAATAAAACAGTGGAAAACAACTAAATTGAACATTCTCAAAATTCGAGGAAATTTGACCAAAACGTTGGAGTAGACCTAAGAATTTGTGTGGTAAATTTGCTTAGCGTAATAATATCTACAAGTTTGTATAAAAGGAAAATAAACTTGTTCTAATAAAACCGTGCAAAACAGTTAAATTTTGAATGTTCTCAGAATTTGAAGAACCTTGACCTAAACGTTGGACTAGACCTAAGAATTTGTGTGGTAAATTTGCTAATCGTAATATTAACTACCAGTTTGTGTAAACGGAAAATAAACTTGTTCTAATAAAACGTGCAAAACAACTAAATTTTGAACGTTCTCAGAATTTGACGAAACTTGACCCAAATGTTGGCCTTGACCCAAAAATTTGCATAGTAAATTTGCTAAACGTAATAATAACTACAAGTTTGTATAATAGGGAAACAAACTTTCTCTAATAAAATCGTGCAAAACAGCTAAATTGTACATTCTAAAAATTCGAGGAAACTTGACCCAAACGTTGGATTAGACCCAAGAATTTGTGTGGTAAATTTGCTGAGCGTAATAATAACTACAAGTTTGTATAAAAGAAAATCAAACTTGCTCTAGTAAAACCATGCAAAATAGTTAAATTTTGAACGTTCTCAAAATTTGAAGTAACTTGACCCAAACGTTGGTCTAGACCCAAGAATTTGCTTGGTAAATTTGCTGAGGGAAACAAAGTTGCTTAATAATTCAATGCAAAACAGCTAAAATTTGAACATTATCAGAATACGAGGAAACTTGACCTAAACGTTGCACTAGACTTAAGAATTTGTGTGTAAATTTGCTAAGCGTAATAATAACTATAAGTTTGTGTAAACGGAAAACAAACTTGCTCTAATAAAACGTGCAAAACAACTAAATTTTGAACGTTCTAAGAATTCGACGAAACTTAACTCAAACGTTGGTCCTGACCCAAGAATTTGCTTGGTAAATTTGCTGAACGTAATAATAACTACAAGTTTGTATAATAGAGAAGCAAATTTGCTCTAATAAAACCGTGCAAAACAGCCAAATTTAACATTCTCAAAATTAGAGAAAACTTATCCTAAACGTTGGACTAGACCCAAGAATTTGTGTGGTAAATTTGATGAGTGTAATAATAACTATAAGTTTGTATAAAGGGAACATTCAAAACCATGCAAAGCAGCTAAATTTGCTGAGCGAAACAAAGTTGCTATAATAAAATCATGCAAAACACCTAAATTTTGAACATTCTCAGAATTTGAGGAAACTTGACCTTAACGTTAAACTAGACCTAAGAATTTGTGTGGTAAATTTGCTAAGAAAAATAATAACTACAAGTTTATATAAACAGAAAACAAACTTGCTCTAATAAAACGTGCAAACCAACTAAATTTTAAACGTTTTCAGAATTCGACGAAACTTGACCCAAACGTTGGTCTTGAAAGAAGAATTTACTTGGTAAATATGCTGAGCGTAATAATAACTAGAACTTTGTATATTAGGGAAGTAAACTTGCTCTAATAAAACTGTGCAAAACAGCTAAATTAAACATTCTAAAAATTCGAGCAAACTGGACCTAAACGTTGGACTAGACCCAAGAATTTGTGTGGTAAATTTGCGGAGCGTAATACTATCTACAAGTTTGTATAAAAGGAAAGCAAACTTGCTCTAATAAAATTGTGCAAAATAGCTAAATTTTGAATGTTCTCAGAATTTGATGAAACTTGACCCAAACGTTGGTCTAGACCCAAGAATTTTCTTGGTAAATTTTCTGAGCATAATAATAATTACATGTTTGAATAAAAGGAAAGCAAACTTGCTCTAATAAAACCTTGCAAAACAGCTAAATTTTGAACATTCTCAGAATTTGAGGAAACTTGACCTAAACGTTGGACTAGACCCAATAATTTGTATGGTAAATTTGTTGAGCGTAATAACAACTATAAGTTCGTATAAAGGGGAAATAAAATTGCTCTAATAAAACTGTGCAAAACAGCTAAATTTTGAACATTCTCAGAATTCAAGGAAACCTGACCTAAACGTTGGACTAGACCTAAGAATTTGTGTGGTAAATTTGCTAAGCGTAATAATAACTACAAGTTTGTATAAACGGAAAACAAACTTGCTCTAATAAAACGTGTAAAACAACTAAGTTTTGAACGTTCTCAGAATTCGACAAAACTTGACCTAAACGTTGGTCTTGACCCAAGAATTTGCTTGGTAAATTTGTTGAACGTAATAATAACTACAAGTTTGTATAATAGGAAAACAAACTTGCTGTAATAAAACCGTGCAAAACAACTAAATTGAACAGTCTAAAACTTTGAGGAAACTTGACCCAAACGTTGGAGTAGACACAAGAATTTTTGTGCCAAATTTGCTGAGCGTAATAATATCTACAAGTTTGTATAAAGAAAAACAAACTTGGTCTAATAAAACCGTGCAAAACAGCTAAATTTTGAACATTCTCAGAATTTGACGACACTTGACCCAAACGTTGGTCTAGACCCAAGAATTTGCTTGGTATATTTGCTGAGCGTAATAAATACTACAAGTTTGTATAAAAGGAAAACAAACTTGCTCTAATCAAACTTTGCAGAACAGCTAAATTCTGAACATTCTCACAATTCGAGCAAACTTGACCTAATCTTTGGACTAGACCCAAGAATTTGTGTGGTAAATTTGTTGAGCGTAATAATAACTATAAGTTTGTATATTAGGGAAGCAAACTTGTTTTAATAAAACCGTGCAAAACAGCTAAATTGAACATTCTCAAAATTCGAGGAAACTTGATAAAATTTGAACATTCTCAGAATTCGAGGAAACTTGACCTAAACGTTGGACTAAAACTAAGTATTTGTGTGGTAAATTTGCTAAGCGTAATAATGACTACAAGTTTGTGTAAACGAAAAATAATCTTGCTCTAATAAAACGTGCAAAATAAGTAGATTTTGAACGTTCTCAGAATTCGACGAAAATTGACCCAAATGTTGGCCTTGACCCATGAATTTGCTTAGTAAATTTGCTGAACGTAATAATAACTACAAGTTTGTATAATAGGGAAGCAAACTTGCTCTAATAAAACCTTGCAAAACAGCTAAATTTACATTCTCAGAATTCGAGGAAACTTGACCCGAACGTTGGACTAGACCCATAAATTTGTGTGGTAATTTTGCTGAGCGTAATAATAACCATAAGTTTGTATAAAGGGGAAACAAAGTTTCTGTAATAAAACCGTGCAAAACAACTAAATTTTGAACATTCTCAGAATTCGATGAAACGTGACCCAAACGTTGGTCTTGACCCAAGAATTTTCTTGGTAAATTTGCTGAACGCAATAATAACTACAAGTTTGTATAATAGGGAAACAAAATTGCTATAAGAAAACCGTGCAAAACAGCTAAATTGTACATTCTAAAAATTCGAGAAAACTTGACCCAAACGTTGGACTAGACCCAAGAATTTGTGTGGTAAATTTGCTGAGCGTAATAATAACTACAAGTTTGTATAAAACGAAAGCAAACTTGCTAATAAAATCGTGCAAAACAGTTACATTTTGAACGTTCTCAGAATTTGAAGTAACTTGACCCAAACGTTGGTCTACACCCAAGAATTTGCTTGGTAAATTTGCTGAGGGAAACAAAGTTGCTCTAATCTAACCATGCAAAACAGCTAAAATTTGAACATTGTCAGAATTCGAGGAAACTTGACCTAAACGTTGGACTAGACTTAAGAATTTGTGTGGTAAATTTGCTAAGCGTAATAATAACTACAAATTTGTGTAAACGGAAAACCAACTTGCTCTAATAAAACGTGCAAAACAACTAAATTTTGAACGTTCTCAGAATTCGACGAAACTTGACCCAAACGTTGGTCTTGACCCAAGAATTTGCTTGGTAAATTTGCTGAACGTAATAATAACTACAAGTTTGTATAATAGGAAAGCAAATTTGCTCTAATAAAACCGTGTAAAACAGCCAAATTTAACATTCTCAAAATTCGAGAAAACTCGTCCTAAACGTTGGACTAGACCCAAAAATTTGTGTGGTAAATTTGATGTGCGTAATAATAACTATAAGTTTGTATAAAGGGGACATTCAAAACCATGCAAAGCAGCTAAATTTGCTGAGCGAAACAAAGTTGCTATAATAAACCATGCAAAACAACTAAATATTGAACATTGTCAGAATTTGAGGAAACTTGACCTTAACGTTAAACTAGACCTAAGAATTTCTGTGGTAAATTTGCTAAGCAAAATAATACTACAAGTTTATATAAACAGAAAACAAACTTGCTCTAATAAAACGTGCAAAACAACTAAATTTTAAACGTTCTTAGAATTGGACGAAACTTGACACAAATGTTGGTCTTGAAAGAAGAATTTACTTGGTAAATATGCTGAGCGTAATAATAACTACAACTTTGTATATTAGGGAAGCAAACTTGCTATAATAAAACCGTGTAAAACAGCTAAATTGAACAATCTCAAAATTCGAGCAAACTTGACCTAAACGTTGGACTATACCCAAGAATTTGTGTGGTAAATTTGCGGAGCGTAATACTATCTACAAGTTTGTATAAAAGGAAAGCAAACTTGCTCTAATAAAATCGAGCAAAACAGCTAAATTTTGAACGTTCTCAGAATTTGACGAAACTTGACCCAAACGTTGGTCTAGACCTAAGAATTTGCTTGGTAAATTTTCTGAGCATAATAATAACTACAAGTTTGAATAAAAGGAAAGCAAACTTGCTCTAATAAAACCTTGCAAAACAGCTAAATTTTGAACATTCTCAGAATTCGAGCAAACTTGACCTAAACGTTGGACTACACCCAACAATTTGTATGGTAAATTTGTTGAGCGTAATAACAACTATAAGTTCGTATAAAGGGGAAATAAAATTGCTCTAATAAAACCGTGCAGAACAGCTAAATTTTGAACATCCTCAGAATTCAAGGATACCTGACTTAAAAGTTGGACTAGACCTAAGAATTTTTGTGGTAAATTTGCTAAGCGCAATAATAACTAGAAGTTTGTATAAACGAAAAACAAACTTGCTCTAATAAAACGTGGAAAACAACTAAATTTTAAACGTTCTCAGAATTCAACGAAACATGACCTAAACGCTGGTCTTGACCCAAGAATTTGCTTGGTAAATTTGTTGAACGTAATAATAACTACAAGTTTGTATAATAGGAAAACAAACTTGCTGTGATAAAACCATGCAAAACAGCTAAATTCAACATTCTAAAACTTTGAGGAAACTTGACCCAAACGTTGGAGTAGACACAAGAATTTTTGTGCCAAATTTGCTGAGCGTAATAATATCTACAAGTTTGTATAAAGAAAAACAAACTTGGTCTAATAAAACCGTGCAAAACAGCTAAATATTGAACGTTGTCAGAATTTGACGACACTTGACCCAAACGTTGGTCTAGACCCAAGAATTTGCTTGGTATATTTGCAGAGCGTAATAATTACTACAAGTTTGCTCTAATCAAACTTTGCAGAACAGCTAAATTCTGAACATTCTAAGAATTCGAGCAAACTTGACCTAAACGTTGGACTAGACCCAAGAATTTGTGTGGTAATTTGTTGAGCAAAATAATAACTATATGTTTGTATAAAGGGGAAATAAAGTTGCTCTAATAAAACCGTGCAAAACAGCTAAAATTTGAACATTCTCAGAATTCGACGAAACTAGACCTAAACGTTGGACTAGACCTAAGAATTTGTGTGGAAAATTTGCTAAGTGTAATAATGACTACAAGTTTGTGTAAACGGAAAACAAACTTGCTCTAATAAAACGTGCAAAACAACTAAATTTTGAACGTTCTCAGAATTCGACGAAACTTGACCCAAATGTTGGTCCTGACCCAAGAATTTGCTTGGTAAATTTGCTGAACGTAATAATAACTACAAGTTTGTATAATAGGGAAGCGAACTTGTTCTAATAAAACCGTGGAAAACAGCTAAATTGAACATTCTCAAAATTCGAGGAAACTTGACCCAAATGTTGGACTAGACCCAAGAATTTGTGTGGTAAATTTGCTGAGTGTAATAATAACTGTAAGTTTGTATATCGGGGAAACAAAGTGGCTAGAATAAAACCGTGCAAAAGAGATAAATTTTGAACATTCTCAGAATTCAACGAAACTTGACACAAACGTTGGTCTCAACCCAAGAATTTGCTTGGTAAATTTGCTGAGTATAATAATAACTAATAGATTGTATAAAAAGAAAGCAAACTTGCTCTAATAAAATCTTGCAAAATAGCTAAATTTTGAACATTCTCAGAATTCGAGGAAACATGACCTAAGCGTTGGACTAGACCCAAGAATCTATGTGGTAAATTTGTTGAGCGTAATAATAACTATAAGTTTGTATAACGGGGAAACAAAGTTGCTCTAATAAAACCGTGCAAAACACCTAAATTTTGAACATTCTCACCTAAACGTTGGACTAGGCCTAAGAATTTGTGTGGAAAATTTGCTAAGCGTAATAATGACTACAAGTTTGTGTAAACGGAAAACAAACTTGCTCTAATAAAACGTGCAAAACAACTAAATTTTGAACGTTCTCAGAATTCGACGAAACTTGACCCAAATGTTGGTCTTAACCCAAGAATTTGCTTGGTAAATTTGCTGAACGTAATAATAACTACAAGTTTGTATAATAGGAAAGCGAACTTGTTCTAATAAAACCGTTCAAAACAGCTAAATTAAACATTCTCAAAATTCGAGGAAACTTGACCCAAATGTTGGACAAGACCCAAGAATTTGTGTGGTAAATTTGCTGAGTGTAATAATAACTGTAAGTTTGTATATCGAGGAAACAAAGTGGCTAGAATAAAACCGTGCAAAAGAGATAAATTTTGAACGTTCTCAGAATTCAACGAAACATGACACAAATGTTGGTCTCAACCCAAGAATTTGCTTGGTAAATTTGCTGAGCATAATAATAACTAATAGTTTGTATAAAAAGAAAGCAAACTTGCTCTAAGAAAATCTTGCAAAACAGCTAAAATTTGAACATTCTCATAATTCGAGGAAACTTGACCTAAGCGTTGGACTAGACCCAAGAATCTATGTGGTAAATTTGTTGAGCGTAATAATAACTATAAGTTTGTATAACGCGGAACCAAATTTGCTCTAATAAAACCGTGCAATACAGCTAAATTTTGAACATTCTCAGAATTTGAGGAAACTTGACCTTAACGTTGGATTACACCTAAGAATTTGTGTGGTAATTTGCTAAGCGTAATAATAACTATAAGTCTGTATAAACAGAAAACAAACTTGCTCTAGTAAGACGTGCAAAGCAACTAAATTTTGAACGTTCTTACAATTCGACGAAACTTGACCCAAACGTTGGTCTTGACCTAAGAATTTGCTTGGTAAATTTGCTGAGCGTAATAATAACTACAAGTTTGCATAATAGGGAAGCAAACTTGCTATAATAAAACCGTGCAAAACAGCTAAATTGAACATCCTCAAAATTCGAGGAAACTTGAGCTAAATGTTGGACTAGACCCAAGAATTTGTGTGGCAAATTTGCTGAGCGTAATAATATCTACATGTTTGTATAAAGAAAAACAAACTTGCTCTAATAAAACCATGCAAAACAGCAAAATTTTGAACGTTCTCAGAATTTGACGCCACTTGACCCAAACGGTGGTCTAGACCTAAGAATTTGCTTGGTATATTTGCTGAGCGTAATAATGACTACAAGTTTGTATAAAAGGAAAACAAACTTGCTCTAATCAAACTTTGCATAACAGCTAAATTCGGAACATTCTAAGAATTCGAGCAAACTTGACCTAAACGTTGGAATAGACCCAAGAATTTGTGTGGTAAATTTGTTGAGTGTAATAATAACTGTAAGTTTGTATATCGGGGAAACAAAGGGGCTAGAATAAAACCGTGCAAAAGAGATAAATTTTGAACATTCTCAGAATTCAACGAAACTTGACACAAACGTTGGTCTCAACCCAAGAATTTGCTTGGTAAATTTGCTGAGCATAAAAATAACTAATAGTTTGTATAAAAAGAAAGCAAACTTGCTCTAATAAAATCTTGCAAAACAGCTAAATTTTGAACATTCTCAGAATGCGAGGAAACTTGACCTAAGCGTTGGACTAGACCCAAGAATCTATGTGGTAAATTTGTTGAGCGTAACAATACCTATAAGTTTGTATAACGGGGAAA
>NW_011628344.1:0-2739 GCF_000512975.1 Sesamum indicum
TATGTGCATGCCCAAATTTAGCTGTTTCAACATTGTCACTCTCCAATTTGGCCACTTCAAATTTTGGGCACCTTGATGAATAATGACACGTTGCACCACCATTTGTATTTGCATCCTGTGATCGATGCATTGCCTCCTTTCTTACCCGATATCTTTCGTTCTAAATACACATGAAATACTTCATAATAAAGGTCCTCTCCCTAGTATTATAAATGGCTCTTTCAACTTGCACCACCTCCAATCTTGGTCATGGGTGATTTCTTTGTTGACAGTCTTCAGTGATAACTAAACCTTAGTAAAAGATTGATTTTCTCTTCAACTTGTTATGAAGAGATTAATTATCAAGCGTATTGAGATGCTACTTTATGTCATACTTGGTGTAAGTATTGCTAGCTTCTCCACAAGAGCAAATTTGAAAGGAAAAGAAGTTACATTCATCGAATTTCTGTTGTTGGATTATATAATTTGTATAGAGTACTTTTAATCTAAATATTTTAGTAAGCAGTGGACCTTCAATTATATAAACGAAAATTGGATTGGTTTGAAGGCTGGAAAAAGTAATTTTATGTAAGATAATCGTGAATGGGAGTTTTAAATGGAAATATACACTGGATATGAAAAAAGTTGGCAAGTTGAGAAAGATGTAGAGAATATACTAAATAGATAGATGGATCAGAGAGCCAAGACCAGAAACACAAAATGTAACATATATTGTCCCAAGTATGAAAAATAAAATACTAAGAGATACAATTTTGTGGCTTGTAGGATAATATAAGGGAATTAACGCATTCAAAATCATTGCATGACAAACCAATGTTGTGCACTAAGACTTATTACAAGAAAAAAAAATGTATACATATTTATGGTGATGAAGAGAGAATATATAATAGTTACAACAATTAGTACCTTGTGGGGCTTCCAAACATGAAAAACAGAGAAACTTTTTTATCAACAAATCATAGTAAATAAGAAAAAATGTATATAATTATGGAAGATACCGTCATTAATGTCTTCTCTTCTCCATTAATATAGTTAAGGATATTAAATCGTGAGCCAGGGTAGTTAGTACTCTAAGTTGCGGTCACAATCCTTTCTTTTGATTTTATTTTTTTTGTAATATTAATTTTATTTATATATTTACTGTTCTTTGTCCTAATTTCATACTCATATCTTTACCACAAAATATTTCCACCTCTTTGATATTCTATTTTCTCCACAATACCCTCAAACAATTATATTTTGCAGAAAATAAAGTTGGTCAAGTAGATACCCAAATTTGGGATGTTCTCCCTATGTTTTAAATATGAATTCTTTAACTAATCAAATCTTCAGGTTTCGAGTCAAAGAGATGCAATAATCATTTGGTTTCTTGATGATATTATCATCATTCAACAATCAATTATATTGGATATTGATGTATGCCATGTGTTCGACTATTTTTTCCTCTATTTTTATTCATTACGCCTAGATAATTCATATTCTTGCACCCAAAAATTAAGAATTAGTACTATTTTAGTTTTATTGGTCATAGGGATCTCACATTATATCTTGTAATTGAAAAACTTTCACCGAACTAATGTTAATTCAACTATCATGGACTACACACATGGTTGCTAGTCGATGATCAAGATGCCTAAAAAGTCGGGCTCAAGAGGACCCAACCTAGGTCTGATTGACCCAATAAATAAAAGTGCATTGGTCCAATCCAAGCCAATCCTAGGCTAATCCCAACTATCAATACTTGGGATAGGCCCAACCCAATGACCTACCAACCTTTTTTTAGAATAAATGATCAAAAAACCAATTAGATTTGTCGAGAGGTATTTTATTCTAATAATTAATAGATGTCATGTAATATTATTTTGAAGTGAATAAAATGAGTATTCTCTTATTTGCCCTCTACTTTGTTATGCTCATTTTGTATATTTACATTTACTTGAACATCACAACAAAGCCTACACATCAATTGACAATCGTCCAGTTGGGTTGCGCGTTGGATGGCGGTCATGAAACCAACTGCCAATCATATGAGGGCCGCTAAACCACTTGTCTATAGAATTCTCATTTAGCATTACCGCGACATAAAATGTTTGTTTTAGAAAAGAGTTTACATGGGTTACCAGTATGTCATTTTTGTATTCATACCATCATCTCACCAATGGTTATAACTATTAAAATTGACATAGATGACATCACCCTGATTCAAAAACCACTGTACTGCATAGCCCTATCCAAAATCTGCCCGTATTTGGTATATCATGGAACCCACCACCATCAATATGAATTTTTTTGTGGTCATTTAATCGTCTTAGCTTCCCCACAACCACTTTTGTAGCATCTTTACCACCCTATGTGCATGCCCAAATAGAGTTGTTTCAATATTGTCACTCTCTAAGTTGGCCACTTTTTAGATTTTGGTCACTAACACCTTCATCACAAATTGTATCATCACCATGCTACATGGATATAGCATTGTTCTTGACGTATAATGACATGTTGCACCACCATTTGTATCTGCAGGTAGTGATTGATGCATTGCCACCTTTCTTACGCGATATCTTTCATTCCAAATCCACTTAAAAACTCATGATAGCGGTCCTCTACCTAGTATTATAAATGGCTCTTTCAACTTGCAACAGCTCCAATCTTGGTCATGGGTTATTTGTTTATTGACAGACTTCAGTGCTACTTGCAACAGCTCCAATCTTGGTCATGGGTTATTTCTTTATTGACAGACTT
>NW_011628344.1:2811-3280 GCF_000512975.1 Sesamum indicum
GTGCTGAGATGCTACTTTATCTCATGCTTAGTGTAAAGTATTACTAGCTTATCTACATGAGCAAATTTGAAAGGAAAATAAGTTACATTGATCAAATTTCCGTTGTTGGATTATATTATTTGTATAGAGGAATTTGGATCTATATATCAACAAAAATTGGTTACATTGAGAGGTTCAAAAAATGTAATTATAAGTAAGATATCCTGATTGGGAGTTTTTAAAGAAAATATACTTTGGATATGAAAAAAGTTGGCAAATTGATAAAGATGTATAGAACACTAAATAGACAGATGGATCAGAGAGCCGAGACCAGAAATACTAAAAGTAACATTTATTGTCCAAAGTATGAAAAACGACATACCAAGAGATCCAATTTTGTGCCAAGTAGGATAATGTAAGGGAATTAACGCCTTCTAAATCATTGTATGGAAAACCAATGTTGTGAACTAAAAGACTTATTACAAAAAAA
>NW_011628344.1:3882-8066 GCF_000512975.1 Sesamum indicum
TTTTGTTGGTCATAGGGATCTCACATTATATCTTGTAATTGAGAAACTTCCACCAAATTAATGTTAATTCAATGGTCATGGACTAAACACATGGTTGCTAGTCGCTGATCAAGATGCCTAAAGAGTCGGGCTCAAGAGGGACTCAACCTAGGATGTGATTGACCCAATAAACAAAAGTTGGTTGGTCGAATCTAGGCCAATCCTGAGCTAATTCCAAGTACCAATACTTCGGATAGGCCCAACCCAATGACCTAGGAGCTCTTAACCCTGGGTCAAGTTAGCGGACCGACTTAATCGAGCCACTTCTTTTTTTAAATAATACATGACATATAAGTTTTATTTTATTTTTTTAGCTTAGCTATTCTATATTTTTTATACTTTTGAAACTCTAAAAATTTTACCTTTATTCTTCTACTTCTATATTAGTACAACAATTCACTAAAATTCATTGTTATTTTTTTAAAAATGTATTTTAAATCTTTTTTGGTCTTTATGTGGTCTTAGCTACTTCTTTTTGTAGTTTTGATTGTTTGGTTTAATTTATAATTTATTTATTTAAAATAAAAGCATAAATTATTTAAGTTTGTTAAAAAAGTATCTCATCTTGATTAAAAAAAAAAGAAAAATAAAACAGGCACAATCAGGTTTGGTTTGAGCCTAGGTCAGGTCATCACCACTGCTTTTGCACTTTCTCTTCATCCCCCATTTTGTGCTTAATTTAAGGTAAAATTAGTGAAATAAAAATTACTATTTTCAAATATGAGTCACTGCAGGTACTGGTCATGATAAGAAAATATATTAAAAAATAAGGAAAAAAGAAAAGACAGGTTTTATTAAGCATGATTTCTATAGCCTCAAGAATGGGTTCCACATTTCTTGTTTAACATTTATTTAAAATAAAAGCATAAATTATTTAAGTTTGTTAAAAAAGTATCTCATCTTGATTAAAAAAAAAAAGAAAAATAAAACAGGCACAATCAGGTTTGGTTTGAGCCTAGGTCAGGTCATCACCACTACTTTTGCACTTTCTCTTCATCCCCCATTTTGTTCTTAATTTAAGGTAAAATTAGTGAAATAAAAATTACTATTTTCAAATATGAGTCACTGCAGGTACTGGTCATGATAAGAAAATATATTAAAAAATAAGGAAAAAAGAAAAGACAGGTTTTATTAAGCATGATTTCTATAGCCTCAAGAATGGGTTCCACATTTCTTGTTTAACCTTAATTATGGAAAAAAATTTCTTAATATATTAAAAAAATTAAATATTTATTTTTTAAACTTTGACAGGAAAGGAAATTAAATAGAAACAAATTGGAGAAACAAAAAGAAAAATAATTAACTATGTACCTGAGGCTCCATTAATCTTGCCGGCAGAGCACAAGAGATGGGATCCGGCGATAGCACATCACCGGAATCTTCACAAGATGAATTTGGATTTGGGTCGGATGAAATAATCCGGCCAAAATTGTTACTGTATGTTCTTGAAGAATTATGTTGGAAAATTATACGGCAATGACGAATTAACAAATCGATTCAGTAAAAAGAATTAAAGAAGGAAAAAGAAAGAATCAAATGATTGAGCAAAGGAATAATGGAGTTGCCTACACAAAATTCATCTTACATTTCTGGAGTATTCTTCCATTTTTGGCTACCGAAGGATTCAAATGTAACGTTCCTAGGGCTCTCTAAGCGTAGTACTTTATGGACTTGAACAGTATTCTGTAGTGAGGGTGTTTGAGGGAGAAAAGCATGAGCAAATGTGAAGTGTGAGTGGTTGACTGAGAAAGTGTGCGTAAATGTTGTTTCCATATGTGTGAGTGTTTCAAAAAACAAAGCTCGACAGGAGGTAGCAGAAGCCTCGGAAGTTACGTTCTGTCTTTTTCTGATAATTTTTTCCTATTAATTTCTTCTTTTTTAGTTTGTCATTACTTAATATTATGTAATAATTAGACAGAAAGCGTTTTTAGAAACAAATGTATATATTAATGCTATCTATGAATACAATACAATAAATTATTTTCTATATTAGATTCCTCCATAGTAGGGAAAAAAAAAAGAGCTAATATTTAGGAAAATTGATTAAAGAGTTCATCAATATGTACGTATTGTTATATTGTAATCAAACATTTGACTTTACAAATTCGTTATACACAACTCCAGTTTTTGAGTAAAATTGAAAAACTTAAAGTAGTGATGAAGTTAAAATTGACACTCAAAAGTTGACACTCAAAAATGAAGTATACCTTTCTTGCAAGTTCAATCATTTTAAATTTCTTGAAATTTGACTATATTTTTACCGAAGGATCTATTCAAATTCGGATATTTTGAAAGAAATATGTATGGTGGGTGTGTTTTAATCTGAAAAATGTAATTAATGATTTGGTATATAAAGATAGGTACAGATAAATGTTACTTACTTGATTCATAATTTTAGTGATTATTACACTTTGAGGATTGGATTTCATTGATGAACTGTACTCTAGTAATTTAAGTTTGGAATTGAATTGCAATTATATTAAAGTTATACAGATATACTAATGTGCGTAAGAATTTTTTGCACCAATTTATTTGATTCTTTGCCACCATAGAACATATCACTTTCAAATATTTTGAAAGGAAAAATCAATTGACACTTTTGAATCTATTAATCCCAATATATATATATATATATACATATATATAATAGACAGTAACAAAAAAACAAAAACAATAACAAAGACTAGAGGGTTGGATATTACAAAAATAAAGCACCTTCTGGAATATCCAACCCTCTAAGGGTGACCGTCCTCTAGCAGTTTCTACAACATTTCCTGCAAAACAAACAAAATTATTAACACTTTTAAGCAAGAATTATTTTTTTTAAAAAAATAATATTAATACTGTAGCTACTAACCTCCACCACCAACGCCCTCGGCCCGCTCCAACCGCCGTCCACTTCTTTCGTCCAATACTATTATATACTTACCAACTTCCTCTTGTGCATGTCGATAGAGGAAGCCCCTCCCGGATATACAGTTGAGGACACCACGGAGTTTGCCGCCCGGTTCGCCTAATTCTATAAGGACTCCCGCTGAAAGTCGAATCTGGTCCAATACGTCTCGAGCTGGAGCCGGAGCCAAACCTTGTTGGCCAGCCAGAGTGGCCTGACCAAGATGGACAAGGCGACGGAAAGTATCTTCCGGATTTACTTATCGGCCAACATGTGGAACACCTAGAACATGGACTCATCGTAACAGTCCCACCAGTAGGTCATCTACAATTATAAAATTAAACAAAATGTTAGTAAATTTCATTAAATCAATAGATTATTAGATACAACATAATTAATTTAAAATTGGTTACCTTCATGCTCTCAAACCACAAATGTTGGTACTCTTCCGGCACCTACCTTAGACATGGCGACGGATGGGGGAAGAGTCCCTGTCACGACTCCGTTGATGTGCTCGTGAAAGCGGCGGTCAGATCTAAAATGACATGTTACATTAGACATTTTGAATATGAAATAATACTAAAAGAATTGATAAACATCGAGGCTGATGTACTGGGCGCGCTGATGGTGGGGGGACTGATAGTAGTGGTGGAGAAGCCGCCAGGGTGGCAGACTGTTGTATCGTCTCATCAGTTGTTGGTGCAGCTCCAGATGCTCCAGTATCATCTGGAGTCTGCAGGGCCGGGGACGGTTTACAAATATCACAATAGATCCAATCCAATGTGCAACTGATAAGCTCATTTTGACCTACAAAATGCTTTTGTGCTCTTTTTTTTCTCAGAAAAGGTTTTGAAAGCTAATGGATCCAAATCGCCTATTTCTAATGCTCTTTGAGTCCATCACTCTTTCTCATCCTCAGCTAGACGAGATTGTCCAACCAGAACGGTATGTTTCATTCATGATTATGCATAATCCAATTATGAGATAATATAAATTTTATATTTCACCCAGTAGACATCTCCCATTTAATGTTACATTAAAGAGTTATTGACCAAAATACGAAATCAAAATTTTCCAACAATAATTGAAATCACTATTTCGATCATGCTAGGTTACATAAATAGTATTCTAACATGATCACCACTAAGCCTAACTATGTCCCTAGTCTTACAACAACAGCCCTTCTGTCGCCAAGGCTTAGGACCTTCTTGTTTCAACTTTTATATTCCTCATCATCACCTGCAAACCATTC
>NW_011628344.1:8920-12539 GCF_000512975.1 Sesamum indicum
CCTCCCAATATTTCTACAAAAACCATCACTCTCAAATGGGTTACCGAAAACACTTTTCTTAGTGGGCTTAGGATCGACAAGCGAAATTCTTGATGTCGAGCTTTTGCGATTCACATGGAACTAGTGGGCTTGTGGGCTTGTGGGAGGTATCAAATACCATTCTCGACCTACTAGATCCCTAAGATATTGTTAATCACTTTTTTCACGTGATTTCGAGAACTCCAAGCGAATCATTTGCTTGGTGTTAGACCCGATCCATCAACTAAATCATAGGGCAGACTACCACTGCCCCACGACTAATGAGATAGATCGACAAGCGAAATTCTTGATGTCGAGCTTTTGCGATTCACATGGAACTAGTGGGCTTGTGGGCTTGTGGGCTTGTGGGAGGTATCAAATACCATTCTCGACCTACTAGATCCCTAAGATATTGTTAATCACTTTTTTCACGTGATTTCGAGAACTCCAAGCGAATCATTTACTTGGTGTTAGACCCGATCCATCAACTAAATCATAGGGCAGACTACCACTGCCCCACGACTAATGAGATAGAGAAATAGGTGTGTATTCACTTCGTTCACAATAATAGTGCAGCTTCATTTCAATCCAAACGTGCCACGACTCGTGAGACCATATATGGGTGAAATCAACTTCCTCACTACATTATAGTGGATGGAAGACGTTTAATAACAATCCTTTGTTTATTTCCAATTTTGGGTCTAATAATTTAACTTGGTCCAACCAAGTGAGGGTTATTTGTTATTTATATGACCGAGACCTCATCATATTTAATATTTTTCATGCATAATATTCTGAATATTAAAAGTACTAATTAAACGCAAGGCATGCAAAAATAAAAGTCTAGCATGCCACTATTGGATAATCACAAGCCCAATAGCCTATGCAATCTACTGAGCTCATAATAAATCTATGGTTAGTACTTGGTCCAACCAAGTGAGGGTTATTTGTTATTTATATGACCGAGACCTCATCATATTTAATATTTTTCATACATAATATTCTGAATATTAAAAGTACTAATTAAACGCAAGGCATGCAAAAATAAAAGTCTAGCACGCCACTATTGGATAATCACAAGCCCAATAGCCTATGCAATCTACTGAGCTCATAATAAATCTATGGTTAGTATAAGATAGGCCCATTAACATAGTATGGGCTTTGTAATCTCTCTTTATTTCTTCATCTCCTTCGTGGGCTCCGTCCTTTGGGCCTGTTCTCCATGGGCCAACCCATGGGCTCATCCATAGGCCTCCATCGTCTGTGGTAGTTCTTTCAATTGTTACAAAAAATAAAACTAAACCTCCCTAACCTATTACACTTATTACAACTAAAAAGAAACACGAAACAAAAGTTGCGGGAAGTACATAAATAGGGAGAAAGAAAGCCTTAAACAATTAGGCTAAAACAGAGAGATAAGAATATAAGTGGAACGCATGCCACAACCCAATAGAAAATAAACCATCTAATGGGTTTTGTGATCATCCATATTAATTCAATTAACAAAACAACACATTTATTTTCAAAAGAAACATGCAGAAAAAATATAATAGAAACCATGCATTATAATAATGATATCCAATATCATATATTAATCACATATCCAATCAAAGGGTTCTTATGTTAAAAATAATACAACTTAATTATGGACATAACTACAGTACAAAAAATACCCAAAAAGATGGTGGGGAAAGTGGCTTCTCTCTTCTCTTCCCTGTGCTGTCAAAAGAAGAGAGTCCGCAGACTCTTCATCAAGAGTGATTTGGACATGTCTCCTTGGTTTAGATGCCTATGCGATCAGAACTAGGGCTGAAGATCAAGAGGGCATTGCCAAAAACGAAATGTGAATTGCGCGGAGAGGCCTAAGGGTAAGGGACAGAGTCCATGCTAGCTCAGCAAAGAGCCCTTTCTGTAAAATAAAGCCAAGCCCCTTTCCGCCTTCCACCCCATCTATGACGAAACTGCAAGCCAACTTCATTGCCTGCCACGATTTCTAGACCATATGTATGGAACCTTGCTAAAAGCGTCATGGCCCAAATGCTCTAGCTTTCGAGGGAGGGGTACGGGGGGTGCTCTTTCAAACCCCTGGAGTTCTCCTTGTTGTCAAAGGGTGGCGCCTGACCTTCATCGACTAGAGAGCTTATACTTTATGAAAATTTATGAAAAAGTGATCTGAGATATAATCTGTCTAAGTAGATAAAGAATTTTTTGACAAGATCAAAGTTCTCCACTTCTCCAGGGGGAGAAGAGTACACCTCCTAAGGTCTTGTGTCTCTTCTCGGCGCATTCTTCATCGACATTCTTGCCTTCCGAACATAACGAAATAGCTGAGCGAAAGCATTGCAAAATTTTTGAGATAGCTCAAGCTCATGCGCTTTTCGCTAGACCCACCCTCTAGCTATAGAAGCTTTTTTTTGGCCTATCGAAATCATTCGAACCGGCCTTTGATAGACGACAAGCTTGATTTATAGCTAATTCCATAGAATTTTCCTTCCTCAGTCACCGAAAGGCGCAATGTCTAATTTCAATTCCATTTAGCCCCCACTCCCAGCGACCACCTGCGGGGCTAGAGTTTCCTTAGGTTCATGAGAATCTCATGGTCAATCCCTTCATCGGAGGAAGAGAGCTTCTTTTTTTTTTTTTGGGTGAATTGTAAGTTTTCATTCATCCAGTAATATTTATAAGGTACTCCGGGCATACCCGGAGAGATACAAAAGGACCCACACTAAAGTTTAAAGAGCAATTAAACCGTGCGGGAAAAGTGACAAGAGTAGCCTATAGACAGTGATCTTCACGGAAATAATAAGGCCCTCGGGATTGGGTACTGCACCCTCAAATATGAATTCGTTACGATGCCGCCAAAGGGTGTAGACTGTGCATGACAAAGCTAGGTGTCGTGCTTTGGTATGAACGGAGGATCCGGTTTTCTCCTTCTTGAGCCATTTCACCGCGCTGTGCAAGGTGGACATACGTCGGTTGATCCCAAGCCATACTCGGATATGTGACCAAACGTAGTTGCTAAACGGGCACTCAAAGAAAAGGTGTTTGGCCGATTCCTTGGTGTTGATGCAAAGTGAACATAAGTCCTCCTCATGGAGGAACTCGAGTCTGTCCCGTGTAGCCAATCTGTTGTGTAGACCAAGCCACATGATGAACGAGTACTTTGGCGGGATGAAAGCCTTCCAAATAGCTGCTTTCCAAGGCTACCTCGCAAGTTTTGGCCTGAAGTACTCATAGGCTTTCGACGTCTGGAGTCCCTTTAGGGTGGACCATCTCGTCATCTGCTCAATCGCTGCCTCTGAAGACCCAAATTCGGTGATCATCCTGTTGCGGATTTCGGCAAGCCGTTGAAGGAGTGGAGAATCCCCCTTCTTCGATTGCCAGTCCCAGATTGATGCATCTCTGAGGTAGACACCGTTGACCCACTGTACCCACAACGTGTCTGCCTTACGGTGAATGTTCCATAATACACGAGCAAGTAGAGCCACGTTCTAAGACTGTATGTGCCGAATACCGAGTCCCCCTTCTTTCTTGGGATGGCAGATTTCCTCCCAAGCGACCGGCGCCCTCCTAGAATTCCATAGGAAATTCCTACAAAGAC
>NW_011628345.1:0-4713 GCF_000512975.1 Sesamum indicum
CGAAGAGCGAGAAATATTAAAAAATGCTATATCAATACAATATTATATCATATGATATCAATTAGAAAAATTCGCACCATTGTCGTGTTAATACATTAATATATGACTGACATGTGTTGAATTAAAATATAATTAAATCATACATAATTTAAAAATATAATCACATATAACCCACACATGTAGGTGAAATAAGTGCATGTTATAAAAAAAATGGGGTTAAATGCAATTTACTTATCTGATGTACGAAATGAGCAAATATCCTCTTATGACAACACATGAAATAATTTACTATTTTATTTTTTATAGAGGATTTTTTGCTCATTTATATTATGCAATTTGAAAGACTAATTAAAAAAATGTCCAATCAATAAAATCCTCAAATTAAAAAATCTCAATTCTGTCCATCTCACCATATTTTAGCCACTTTTAAAATCGACGATCAGAATCTTGCAATTGTAAAAAATCAATTAAGTCGAGGTTACTATTTTGCCACCTCTTATATACATGACAGTAAATGCAATTAAAGCTTAAAAAATCCCACTATTCAATTTCGGTATTGGATCTTCTATTTCATCTCCTATTGCTTTTTGGGAAGATTGCCGTGTGGATAATCTTAAGTGAGAGAAAATGTGGTGTAAAAATCATGGGGCAAGAGAGAGAAAATATATAGAAAAAGTAGATCGAAATAAAAAATTAAAAAAGATAAAATCTATGGCAAAGAGATAGAAAATTATCGATAAAAAATAATTAATGATAATTTTAATATTATCACAAATTATATTTATTTAGTGGCAAGAATTATTATTTTATTACAACAATGAATTTTAAAGTTTTATTGAAGATAATTATTTTATAAAAATTATAATTAGTTTCTAATTGTAAAAATTAACTCTTATATTTACCAGTTCAGTAACTCTTGAGAGAGTTAATGGTCGTGAACAAAAAAATAACGCCAAGAGAGGTAGTACAGTTAGTGAGCTGGTAAATACAGGAGTTAATTAAGTGAACTAGCAGATATAATTATTTTGTAAAAACTATTCTTTAACTTAAGAAAAAGTATTTTAAATACATTTGAAAAAAATATATCACATCAACTATAATCATTATATATTATTTTATCTCACAATTAATTATGTATTAAAAAAATATTGATTATACTACAAAAATAATGATTATTTTATATTATTATATCTGTCTTTCATTAACGCGTATTATTATTGAAAATACATTAATAAGTAACTTAAAATCATTATTATTGAAAATATTAATGAGTACGTGAATGTAGCTTTTAAAATAGTATAACATATTTAATATTTTGTAATTGTTGTAAATAAAAAATTTGCATTTTTGGCACAAGAATATCATCTAACTATGAGAATCAAGACGTCATTTATTATTGGACCTAGCCAAGTATTTTCCACACTCAACCAATTACATAATTAACTTAAGAACAGTGTCTCTTTATATCTCAAAATGTAAATAGTTTAGGCTGTAATTACTTGCGAGTAAAATATGTTTGATTGAGATAAGATATTAAAATTATTATTAAATACTTTTTATTGATAATTTTCTATTTTCTTGTAGTAATAAAAAATAAATTTTTGTCTCCTATCTATCGACGGTTGTCATGAGGGATAATGGCACATGCGATAGGGAAGACAACAACCATAAAAGTGCCACACATAACTGCTATCATCAAATCAGCCTGGCGCATATATTCCCGTTCTTTCGCGACGCACATTGTCTGCTAGTCTGCCGCACGTAGGGTGCTGCCTGTCGCACAACTTGATGTCGTCTAAACATTGGATGTTGCCTGCGCGTGCAACTTCCTGCCTTTTGAACATCGTGTCCTACATGAGTGCATGACATCGGGTCTTACTTCAAATGCATGCGGCCTGTGTGGGCGGCACCTTTCTTTGTTGCAACTCAAGTGCTATCTTCACTAAACTCGGGTACCATTTAGCCAACCCCCGCAACCTTCCATGCAAAGTCCCTATCCACACATACCCACAATCATTCACCACTGTAGAACAAGGCTACGACACCAACGTATTGTTGCTCACACCTCTGCATGGCTAATCGTCACTCTAATACGATGAACAGTCTGCCTTAAACTGGTTCAACACTTAACCAGCTCGAGTGCCACACCATGCTGGCCCCCATGCACACTGACAGGCAAACTTGCCATGCCAACGTCTGATAGAGCTTCAAGGGGCTTACAGGAGCATCGTCTAAGACTGATCCGCCATTTGCTTCCAAATATCAAGAATGCTGAGGCATGGCCTTCTCAGGTAGTATAACATGTCCCCTTTTTTCCAGATTACCCCATCTACCATTAACACCCTATTTTCACAATATTGGTTTCTTCTTTACATGGATGGGAAATCAAAGAGTGTAGCAGGCCTAGCGTAGCGATCGAGGGAGAGAGCGGCTTCCTAGTTGGAAGGCGCGAGAGACGACTAATGGGGGGGGGGGGGGTTACAGGGGGGTGTCCCCCTTGTTTGGCGTCGTAAACTATATACCAGTGCCCCCTACCAGATTACTATAACTAAACTATATGCCCTAATCCCCTTTAAACGACACTTTTTTAACTACATCATTTTAGAAGCAGGCTCGGGATCTTTAACAATCTATAAGACAACTCAGAAGACCATGATAGTCTAGAGAAAGCTCATAAAGAAAAATTATTCGTAGCTTCCTTGCAAGCAGAATTACCAATCCAGGGCCTTCATCAAATCGAAGTGCTTCTTACACATATCTACGAACTTCGGATGCCATGAAAACGCTGCAGGTGCAGGACAACCGAGAGTATGAAACTTCATCGTCTGAAAAAATTGACTGCATTTTTTTCTCAATTTTATCGGCCACAAATTTGAGAAGTTTTGCTTAATGATGCCCCCTTCTTGTTTCGAATTTTCCATTTCCTTGTCTGTCCGTCTTTTTTTTTTTTGGTGTGTGGGTGTGGTGTGTGTGTGTGTGTGTGTGTGCATGCACGTGTGCGGTGTGGGGTGTGTGTGTGTGCGCATGTGTGTGGGGGGTGTGTGTGTGTGTGTGCATGCACGTGTGCGGTGTGGGGTGTGTGTGTGTGCGCATGTGTGTGGGGGGTGTGTACGTGCATGTTGGGTGTGTGTGTGTGTGTGTGTATGCGTGTGGAGTGTGTGGGGGTGTGTGTGTGTTTGGGGTGGGGTGTGTGAGTGTGTGTGTCACGATAGGACATGTTTTACTTTCATTTTGAACATAGAAGAAGTGAGGTGTTGCTTTTATCTTCAGCGCCAACGAATGTCATCTGCGTCTTGTTACATTTGCCATCCTCCTTCAATTTCTAAGTCTTCACTTTTATCTACACAACCTTTTTTCTCGTGCAGGATATCACCATAGTTTTGCAATATTTTATACTCATTACGGGTATTGTGTGTCTTTGTGGTCTATTTATGTCCTTTGTAATATTTTTGTGTGCTTGCATAGATGTGTATCCTCATTTTTGTTTACTTGAATATTAAAGATATTTATTGAAATAAGAGCAATAACAGGATAGGAGAGAGTGTATTGCCCTCTTCTTTTTTCCTTTCAATATATCTCGTTAGCAAGAGTGGTCTTGGATTGATTTAATTTACTAGAGGGGATATAGTAAGGAAAAATGAGTTGAGGATTGATAAAAGCTGATAACTGCGTTGGGTGGTTATGATATGCTAACCAATTCTTGAATTGGTTGACAACGACCATTACAAAATGTTGTAATTTTGAACCCTGACTTTGGTGTGTTTAGCCATTTTGATTTTCTTCCTGCTAATAGCGGTCTCTATAATTTTCACCCTTTGAATCACATGGTAGTTTCTGTGGCATCACCGTGATTTTTGGGTACTCGCACAGAAGAGGGAGAATGGTGCTTTTGCTTAAGAACAATTAATTAGTTATATATGTTGTAGCTTATGCTTGACTCATGCTTGTGCTTACATGTGGCTTACTGTTTATCAGGTAAAGAACTAATCATTCACCTCCCCAAGTTTTTGCTATTTTCCTGCCTTCAGGTACTTATTGGCAGTTTCATACATATTTGAGTGGTAACAGTTTCCTAGTAATGCAGTTTTGGTATTGCAGAAATCAGGATATTAGGCCTATAAGTTGTTAAATTTGTGGTGTTGCTCGATAAATGGGACAGCAGTTCCCGTGGCTCTTCTTCAGAAAGTGAATGATTCATTTATTGGAAGGAGACACTAGCTTTAAATTTTTGGAAGGGAGGTAAGTTTCATGAAGTAATCAAAATTCATTACAAATTTTTATGCTAACTTTATTAAACGTTGAAGTGTCTTGTGTGATTTATGTTTCTTGTCGCTTGGGCTTTTGCTGAAATGCCTTAGTAAATACAAAGCTAACCTAGTGCTAATTGCTTTCTGTTAACCATCCTATGTATTCATAGCATTTTGGATTTGTGTTTACTTTCTGATCTCATATTGCTTTTGAGCAGTATGGGTAGTTGGATTACCTTGAAGGTACTTTTCTATTTTTTTTTTATTTTCTTTTAAGGAATTGAAGGCACTTTTTTGAATTAGGTAAATTGCAAGAACTGAAGCGCAGGCGAAGAAAGAGGAAGAGGAGAAGAGGAGGGGGAGGAGTCACCATCATTCAGATGATGATTCTGCTGATCTGCGGCATAAAAGGAGGAACAGGAAGGCGTATTCAAACTCTAATTCCGATGTCAGTGCTTCAAATGAT
>NW_011628345.1:5327-6548 GCF_000512975.1 Sesamum indicum
TAGCAGGTTTCTGTTGAGATCATGATGTCAACGAATATATTTTTATATGTTATGATCAGCTACTGCATTTCTTTTTCAATTTTATCGTCCACAAACTTCAGAAGTTTTGCTTAATGATGCCCCTCCTTGTTTCGAATTTTTTATTTCCTTGTCTGTCCATCTTTTTTTTTATGTGGTGTTTGGGTGTCTGTGGGGTGTGTGTGTGTGCATGTGGGAGTGTGTGTGTGTTTGTGCATGTGGGGGTGTGTGTTTGTGCATGTGGGTGTGTGGGGGTGTGTGCGTGCGTGTGGGGTGTGTGTGTGTGTGGGGTGTGTGCGCATATGTGTGTGTGTGTGCATGGGGTGTGTGTGTGTGCGTGCGTGTGGGGTGTGTGTGTATGCGTGTGGAGTGTGTGTTTGGGGTGGGGTATGTGTGTGTGTGTGTGTGTCACCATGGAATATGTTTTACTTTCATTTTGAATAGTCTAATACGATGAACAGTCTGCCTTAAGTGTGTGTGCCATATGTGTGTGTGTGTGCATGGGGTGTGTGTGTGTGTGTGCGTGTGGGGTGTGTGTGTATGCGTGTGGAGTGTGTGTTTAGGGTGGGGTATGTGTGTGTGTGTGTGTCACGATAGAACATGTTTTGCTTTCATTTTGAATAGTCTAATACGATGAACAGTCTGCCTTAAACTGGTTCAACACTTAACCAGCTCGAGTGCCACACCATGCTGGCACCCATGCACACTGACAGGCAAATCAGCCATGCCAACGTCTGATAGAGCTTCAAGGGGCTTATAGGAGCATCGTCTAAGGCTGATCCGCCATTTGCTTCCAAATATCAAGAATGCTGAGGCATGGCCTTCTCCACCATGCTGGCACCTATGCACACTGACAGGCAAACCAGCCATGCCAACGTCTGATAGAGCTTCAAGGGGCTTATAGGAGCATCGTCTAAGGCTGATCCGCCATTTGCTTCCAAATATCAAGAATGCTGAGGCATGGCCTTCTCGGGTAGGCATAACATGGACCCTTTGTTCCAGATTACCCCGTCCACCATTAACACCCTTTCTTCACAATGTTGGTTTCTTCTTTACATGGATGGGAAATCCTCTCACAGCTACGCGCATGCATTTTGTGGAAAGAGGAGAAATTATTCGTTGCTTCCTTGCAAGCAGAATTATCAATCCAGGGCCTTCATCAAATCGAAGTGCTTCTTACACATATCTACGAACTTTGGATGC
>NW_011628345.1:6603-10234 GCF_000512975.1 Sesamum indicum
ACCGAAAAATTTTATTATTTTAGAGAGTTTATTAATTTATAGAGTATTAATTTATAGAGGTTTTACTGTATCTTGTTAGCAAGAGTGGTCTTGGATTGATTTAATTTACTAGAGGGGATATAGTAAGGAAAAATGAGTGGAGGATTGATAAAATCTGATAACTGCCTTGGGTGGTTATGATATGCTAACCAATTCTTGAAATTGGTTGACAGCGACCATTACAAAATATTGTAGTTTTGAACCCTGACTTTGGTGTGTTTAGCCATTTTGATTTTCTTCCTACTAATAGCGGTCTCTATAATTTTCACCCATGAATCACATGGTAGTTTCTGTAGCGCTTGGGACAAAGATGAAACTCGGTTTCATTGATGGGACTTTCCCCAAACCAACAGCTGGTTCGGTGATCTTTGAACAAAGGAGACGGGTGGATTTAATGGTCACGTCATGGATTTGGAATTCAATTTCCAGAGATTTCGTTGAGTTGTTCATGTACGTATCTTCCTCACGTGAACTTTGGCTTGAGATTCAAGGTAGATATGGGCGGAGCAATGGCCCTATGGTCTATCAAATTCAACGGGATCTATCACTGACTGCTTATGTGACCAGACTTAATAAAATATGGAACAAATTGTCACCTGGCGCCTAATCCCAAATGCACCTCTGGAGGCTGCACATGTGGTCAAAACAAAGCAATTGCAGAGAGGAATGAGAACACACAATTGATGCAATTACTCATGGAGTTACATGAAAGCTTTGATTATGAAAGAAGCTAGATTTTGATGCAAGAACCTTTGGCAGATTTAGAGCGAGCATTCTCCATGGTTTTCACGGTGGAGAAACAAAGGCAGGTTCACACTGATATGGGAGAAGTCTCAAGACAAATGGTCTACCAGCTCATGTTGAAAGATAACGAGAAGGATGTAGGAGATATGTTCTCAAACAGGAGGAAACCATATTTGAATAAACATAATTTGTTGCGCACCTACTGTCATAAACCTGGTCTTACATAAGACACATGCTTCCAGGTTCATGGAGAGCAAAACTGGTACAAGTACAAGTAGAAGGAACAAGCAATCGAAATTTTGTTGCTGCAGCAACACTGGATGAAAGGGCAACATCTGTAGATACCACCACTACCGAACTTTGCTTGTCACAAAATACAGAAGAGTTTGCTGGTAATACCTCTGGACCATCTGAAAATGATTCGGACTGTTGGATAATTGATTGCAGGGCTACTAACCATATATGTGAAACATTCAACTTTTTCATTCATACACTAAGCCTCCACACACCAAATACATTCACTTGCCTGGTGGTTCCATGAAGCTTGCATCATACGTTGGCATTGTTCACTTAAATGACCATGTCACACACACGCAAGTCTTTATATTCCTTCTTTCTCTATCAACTTGTTATTTGTCAGCCAGTTATGTCATCACAATGCTTATACTTTTCAGTTCCCTAAAGCTAAGTGCTTATTGCAGGACCAAGTTACGAAAGGAGCTTGGTTGAAGGGACTGCTTCCAAGAATCTCTACATTGTTAGACAGTGCCTTAACACATATGCCTTTCCTCCCTCTGTGCATTGCAATATTGCATGTTCTAGCTCAGTTCAATGTGATGTACAAACCTGGCACAATGGGCTGGGACATTCTTTTAAACGTAATGAAACATATTCCAATCTGTGCTTTCACTAATGTCGATCTTGATGTACCCTATGATGTGTGTCACAAAGCCGAACAAACTAATGACATTTCTTTCCAGTGAATCACAATCTGAAGCACCCTTTCATCTTATACATTTAGATGTTTGGGGCCATTATACAACCTATACAATTTCAAAGTGCAACTATGTCCTCACAATTCTAGATGATTACAGTCGCTCCTTGTGGACTTACCTCTTGAGACACAAATCCTAAGTTGCTTCCACTCTCAAGTATTTCTTCTCCATGATCAATAACCAATTTGCCATAAATATAAAAGTCATAAGGACGGACAATGGTTCTGAATTCCTAAACAACGGCTGCCACACTATTTGTCAAGATCTAGGTGTCATCCATCAAACTTCTTGCACATATACACCTCAGCAAAATTGGAGAATTGAACGCAAACATAAATAACTTCTAAATATTACTAGAGCCTTGCTATACCAAGCCTCCTACAGTTCTAGGGTGATCCATTCTCACAGCAACCTACTTAATCAATAGAACACCTTCAAAGCTCCTCCACTAGAAAACTCTCTTTGAACAATTAATAGATCACAGTCCCTCTCACACTCATCTCTGTGCCTTTGGTTGCCTTTGCTATGCTAGTAATGTAGATCCTCACAAGTCTATGTTTCATCCTAGGGCTCTCAAGTGCATTTTGTTAGGGTATGCCATGACCTAGAAAGCATATAAACTCTATGATTTGGATAAAAACCGTATTATCATCTCTAGAGATGTTCACTTCCATGAACATTACTTTCCTTTTTCTACCCTGTTTCTCTCTCTTCTCTTAGTCTCTGTCCTCTTCCTTTAGTTCCCCCTTATACTGATGATGATGTCTGTGATCCTACTGCACTTTTCACCCATTTCCCGCAGTTCCTCTGACTCCTGTGTCCCTTCTGTTTCTCCTCTTGCTCCTCAACTACCTGCACCTCCTCTTCGTCGTTCCACCAGAAATAATCAATGTACTCATTGGCTTAATGATTTTATATGTTCTGCACATGTACCTCCTTCTTTACACTCCACCACTCCTTCATTTAAGTTGTTTGTAGCCTCGTTATCTGTTTTGCAGGAGCCCAAGTCTTTCTTTAGGCCATCCAGCATGAGGAATAGAGGGAGGCCATGAACAATGAGCTGCAGGCCTTAGAGCACAACAACACTTAGAAGCTTGCCCCTTTTTTGCCTGGTAAACAGGCAATTGGTTGTAAATGGATCTTCAAGACAAAGCTTAGAGATGATGGCCAAAATAGTTTTAGAGAAAAATTATATATATATAAACAAGTGTGAGAGTAAATAAAAATAATGTATTTTTTTAGGGGAAATTATTGTAATAATGCAAAGAAAAAGAAAGTTACAAGAGTGGGGTGGTTTTGGAGGTGTTTCAAAAGTAGGCAGCACCGCTGCTGCTATTTTTTACAATTATACTGTGTTTTTAAAATTCTTTTCTTAACAAAAAGAATATTATTTATTTTAATTCTTAACAAATAAAAGGATTTATGCTATATTTTGAACAGTTACGAAACATAAAAAATAAAAAATAAGATAGAATTATGGAACAATCACATCATTATGGGCATCAACTGTGGAGTGTTAGGCTGTGGCCGACTGCTAGCAATTTTCAGCCCACATGCGATAATTGGAAACTAGCATTCCATCTTTGAAAATCAGTATTTTCAGCCCAATTTAAGGAATGTTATTTGTTCCAACGTGGCTTTATTTGCTTTTGATTTCTTAAATTCGATTGTAATATTTCAAAACATCGTTTCAATTGCTTGAAACCAAATATTTTTTCAACATAACCCTTCTCCTTATTTTGTATTAGTAAATAAATAAATTAATATTATACTGATATAGTTTAATATATAAAAAATTTTAAAACCTTATTAAAAAATATTTTATCAAACAAGAATAAGAAATTTTCTTGTTA
>NW_011628345.1:10291-10939 GCF_000512975.1 Sesamum indicum
AAATTCCTAGCAAATTAACAACGTTGAAATGTTATTTGCCTATTTATTTTTAAGAATATAGTGTTCATTCTTTAATTAGTTTAGAGAAATTAGGAATTAATGGCAAATAATTTTCTTCTTTGACAGAGTTTTGCTCTTATGTCTTTTCACAATAGGACTGAAACACTTAGACTATATTTGAATTGATGGATTTGAAGTTTAGATTAGTGTTTATATATTATTCACATTTTATTTATTTTAAATTTTACTATGCCAAGTAAATTATAATAAAAATATCTTCTATCAAATTAATCGTGTTAAAATATCGAGGATGATCCGATAACTTTCAAAGATGCTATGGCTTCTTCAGAAGCCAAGCAGTGGAAAGAAGTTGTTAAAAGTGAGATGGACTCCATTGTTTCTAATGGAACGTGCGTGCTAGTCGATCTTCCTCCGGGGTGTACTACTATTGGGTGTAAGTGGATTTTTAAAAGGAAACTGAAACCTGATGGGACCATAGATAAGTTTAAAGCCAGATTGGTGGCTAAAGGGTTTAAACAAAAGGAGGGAATAGACTATTTCGATACCTATTCTCCGGTAGCTCGATTGACTACAATCCGGGTGCTTATAGCACTTGCTTCGGTGTATAATCTCCCGATTCACCAGATG
>NW_011628345.1:11817-12164 GCF_000512975.1 Sesamum indicum
GATACGAATGGTACCGAGCGAATTGTACCGATGTGGTTGTTATCACAACTTCCCGTTGTAAATCAGCCTCTTTCACCAATTGTTGTACATTATGATAACCAAACTACAATAGCAAAGGTGAGGAGTCGTAAATACAATCAAAAGACCAAACGACACATCCAAGTTAGACTAAAATCTATAAGGGCATTAGTGTCAGACAGAGTAACAGGCATTGACTTTGTGGCAACAAAGGACAATGTGGCTGATCCTTTGACGAAAGGATTGAATCTGTCGCAGGTTCATAAGTCCAGATTGGAGATGAGACTGAAAACCTATGAGTGATATATCTACGACGGCAACCCAACCTT
>NW_011628346.1:0-8536 GCF_000512975.1 Sesamum indicum
CTTGTTTTAATAAAACAGTGCAAAACATCGATATTTTGAACGTTCTCAGAATTCAATGAAACTTGACCCAAACATTGGTCTCGACCCAAGCATTTGTATTATAAATTTTCTAAGCGTAATAATAACTGCAAGTTAGTATAAAAGGGAAACAAACTTGTTTAAATAAAATCATGCAAAACCGTTAATATTTGAACGTTCTCAGAATTCGACGAAACTTGACCCAATCGCAGGTCTAGACCCAAGCATTTGTATTGTAAATTTGCTAAGCGTAATAGTACTACAAGTTAGTATAAAAGGGAAACAAACTTGCTTTAATAAAACTGTGCAAAACAGCTAAATTTTGAACGTTCTCAAAATTCGACGAAACTTGACCTAAACGTTGGTCTAGACCCAAGCATTTGTGTTGTAAATTTGCTAAGCATAATAGTAACTACAAGTTAGTATAAAAGGGAAACAAACTTACTTTAATAAAACCATGCAAAACAACTAAATTTTGAACGTTCTCAGAATTCGATGAAACTTGACCCAAACGTTGGTCTAGACCCTAGCATTTGTGTTGTAAATTTGCTAAGCGTAATAATAACTACAAGTTAGTTTAAAAGGGAAACAAACTTGTTTTAATAAAACCGTGCAAAACAGCTAAATTTTGAACATTCTCAGAATTCGATGAAACCTGTCCCAAACGTTGGTCTAGACCCAAGCATTTGTGTGGTAAATTTTCTAAGCGTAATAATAACTACAAGTTAGTATAAACAAACTTGTTTTAATAGAACCGTGCAAAACAACTAACTTTTAAATATTCTCAGAATTCGACGAAACTTGACCCAATCGTAGGTCTAGACCCAAGCATTTGTGTTGTAAATTTGCTAAGCGTAATAATGACTCCAAGTTAGTATAAAAGGAAACAAACTTGATTTAATAAACCCGTGCAAACCAGCTAAATTTTGAACGGTCTCAAAATTCGACGAAACTTCACCCAAACGTTGGTCTAGACTAAAGTATCTGTGTTGTAATTTGCTAAGCGTAATAATGACTACAAAATAGCTAGTATAAAAGGGAAACAAACTTGTTTTAATAAAACCGTGTAAAATAGCTAAATTTTGAGCATTCTCAGAATTCGACGAAACTTGACCCAAACGTAGTTCTAGATCCAAGAATTTATGTGTTAAATTTCTAACCGTAATAATAATTACAAGTTAGTATAAAAGGAAAACAAACTTGGTTTAATAAAACCGTGCAGAACAACATTCGGAAGGCATATGACACGGTAGATTGGGATTTCTTGATAGAAGTTTTGGAGATGTTTGGGTTCCCTATCACGTTTGTGAAGTGGATTGAGGAGTGTGTGACAACACCTTCATTCTCTGTTGGGCTAAATGGGAAACCCCATGGATTCTTTCGAGGAGCCAGAGGACTTAGGCAGGGTGACCCTTTATCACCCTACCTATTTGTGCTTGTGATGGAAGTCCTACACTTGGGCTTCCTACAGTTGATTGATCAGGAGGAGTTATTTTCCTATCACTGGAAATGGGAGGCAGCCAGGATCTTTCAGTTGGGGTTTGCTGATGATGTGATATTATTTAGCCGTGCTGATATGGAATCTCTAAGAATCTTTAAAGCAAGTCTGGATCGTTTTGCCGAATGGCCGGGTCTTAGACTGAACGTACAGAAAAGCCACTTGATTATATCACGCTCAGCGCAAACATTACGTGAGGAGATGTTGGCACTACTCGGATTTCAGGAAGGGGTTCTTCCAATGAGGTATCTGGGGTTACCACTTATATCGTCTCGACTAACAATTGCAGATTGCCGTCCACTATTACTGAAGATTGACAAACGGATCGCTGGATGGGAAGGTACCACTATGTCTTATGCTGGTAGAGTACAAATTATTAAATCTGTACTTATATCACTAAGTCTTTATTGGGCATCGGCATTTATATTACCGAAGAAAGTTATTAATGAAATTGGGAAAAGGTTGCGAGCTTTCTTGTGGAAGGGAACGACGAATAGTGGCTATGCCAAGGTTGCGTGGAAGGATATATGCCGACCTAAGGAGGAGGGAGGACTTGGATTCAAGAATATCAGTACCTTGAACCGTTCATTGATGACAAAAAAATTATGTGATGTCATTAAATGCGACAGCACATCGATTTGGGTTGAATGGCTGTACAAGGGACGCCTACAACACACCTCTATATGGACGATTACGGACCATGGCGGGTCATGGGGATGGAGGAAAATCCTTCGATTACGGATGTTTCTCCGAACCATGGTAGACTACCGGATTGGAGATGGGAGGAATTTCTTCTTGTGGCAGGATCCGTGGCACCACCTTGGCCCTCTATGTGACACCTTCCCACGAGGACCAAGGCTTCTTGGACTAGATGAGTCATCCAAACTAAGCACAGTGATTCATGAAAGAGTATGGCAGTGGCCCCTTATCACGGATATTGAGTGCTTTGCGATCACACATGTACTACCCACTATTTTTGGAGGGGAAGACCGTATAATTTGGAGATTTGAGAATGGGCGACCAACAACACAGGCTAATTATTAGTTATGTGACCCACCAGCACCGAAAGTAGGCTGGGCTTCACTACTTTCGGGATCACTTAAAATCCCACGTCACATATTTATTTTTTGGCTTGCCATCCAAGACAAGTTGGCTACGACAGACAAACCATGGCTTGCTCACCTTGGCCCATGTGTCCTATGTAATGAAGGATTGACAGAGACACATGCACATTTATTCTTCCAATGCAGATATGTCTCACGGAAATTCGAAGAACGGTACGATTCTTATGGCCCAATAGAGAGTGGAAAGATGACATTACATGGGCTTCACAGAGATGGAGGGGTAAACACATAATCAACATGTCTTATAGAGCACTACTTGCAGCATGTGTATAACACATTTGGAAGGAAAGAAACCTGAGACGATTCGATCACACTGAGAGAACGCCTGCTACCATAGCATTACTGATCATTGAGGACATTCGACAGCGAATCCATAGCATCTCACTCTCTAGATCAGTCAGTACACATGCTTTATTTCGATTATGACGAATCCCTTGGCCTGTCGAGGGATAAACCATTTTGGGACCATATTGTTGTACTGTAACATTTTTACTCAATGAAACTTACTTTTACCGAAAAAAAAAACCGTGCAGAACAGCTAAATTTTGAACGTTCTCAAAATTTTATGAAACTTGACCCAAACGTAGATCTAGACCCAAGCATTTGTGTTATACATTTGCTAAGCGTAATAATAACTACAAGTTAGTATAAAAGGGAAACAAACTTGCTTTAATAAAATCGTGTAAAACAGCTAAATTTTGAACGTTCTCAGAATTCGACGAAACCTATCCCAAACGTTGGTCTAGACCCAAGCATTTGTGTGGTATATTTGGTAAGCATAATAGTAACTACAAGTTAGTATAAAAGGGAAACAAACTTGTTTTAATAAAATGTGCAAAACAGTTAACTTTTGAACGTATGCTAAATTCAATGAAACTTGACCCAATCGTTGGTTTAGACCCAAGCATTTGTGTTGCAAATTTGCTAAGCGTAATAATAACTACAAGTTAGTATAAAAGGGAAATAAACTTGCTTTAATAATCGGGTGTGGATAACGTGGGATGATAATTTTATTGATGTTAGTGTGGTTGAATGTGGAACGCAATTTATCCATTGTCTTGTTAATATTCGTGCAATCCATGAGTTAGTGATTGTTACTGTCACTTATGGAGCTACTGAGGTGGTTGATAGGAGAGAGTTATGGAATGTCTTGGAAAATTTAGCTATACAGTGTGCTGATATCCCGTGGTTGATTGGAGGGGATTTTAATGCAGTTCGCGACCTCAGTGAAGTACGTGGCACATCAGGGGATATCTGAATAGCCATGGAAGATTTTAATGCTGCCATTCAGAATACAGGATTACTACCACTACCCATGCAGGGAGAGTGGTACACATGGCACAACCACAGTGCGACACCACGGAACCTCCGGAAAAGACTGGACCGCATGATGATAAATGATAGATGGATGGCACAGTTACCTAACACATTCTACTCTGTCCTTACACTACGCACTTCAGACCACTCACCGATGGTACTAAATGGGGACCGGCAGCAGCAATATGGCAGTATGTTCCGATTTGATAACTACCTCGCTCGTTCACCTGAGTTTATTCCTAGTATGCAGAATATATGGCAACATAACATTATTGGTACGCCTATGTATGCTGTGACATGCAAACTCAAAGCATTGAAACCAATCTTCCGAGAGCAAAGGAGGAATAAGGGGGATCTATCACATAATGTCCAAATGGCGAAAGGGTTTCTTGAAGCATCACAATTACTTGCTAGCTCAAGAAAGCGAGATGAGCTATACATACAACTAGAACACTGTTGTCGACTCGTACTGGCCAAAGCAACAAAATTGGAGCAGATTATGTTAAATCAACAAGCAAAGATGCAGTGGATGAAGGGAGATGATCAGTGCTCCCGAGTGTTCTTTCGGAAGATTGTCCAACGAAGATCATCAAGGAGGATCTTCCAGATCAACGATGACCTGCTATCCACTGACACTGATCCAGAAGAAGTTATTAATGAGTTTGTCACATACTACCAAAACCTGCTAGGAGGAGATAGAGGAAGAGCAAGTATTGACATTCCGTTTCTCAGACCGTGGGCTAGGCACATTCTGAGTAATGAGGAGTCTACCGCTTTATATTACCGTTCACACCAGCAGAATATAAACAGGCGGTTTTTGACATTGCTGAGGACAAGGACCCAGGCCTGGACCGATACTCATCGGGCTTCTTCAAAGCAGCATGGCCTATAGTTGGACAGGAGGTGACTTCGGCAGTACTGGACTTCTTTAGTACCGGCCGACTTCTTAAGCAAATAAATACTACACTTTTGGCGCTCATACCAAAAGTACATTCCCCTATGACGGTTAGTGATTTTCGGCCCATAGCATGTTGTAATGTGCTTTATAAGATCATTGCAAAGCTCATTGTCCAAAGGTTGAGTGTGATAATGGACAAACTGATTAGCCCATGCCAAGCGGCATTTGTGCCGGGACGCAATATTGGAGATAACATCATGCTAGCACGGGAACTATTTACGCGATACAACCAGACTTGTCTGCCTCCTAGATGTGCTCTGAAAGTTGACATCCGGAAGGCATATGACACAGTTGATTGGGATTTCTTCATTGTAGTCATGGAGATGTTTGGGTTCCCTATTACTTTCGTGAAGTGGATTGAGGAGTGTGTGACAACACCTTCATTCTCTGTAGGGCTAAATGGGAAGCCCCATGGATTCTTTCGAGGAGCCAGAGGACTTCGGCAAGGTGACCCTTTATCACCCTACCTATTTGTGCTTGTGATGGAAGTCCTACACTTGGGCTTCCTATAGTTGATTGATCAAGAGGAGATATTTTCCTATCATTGGAAATGCGAGGCAGCCAGGATCTTTCAGTTGGGGTTTGTGGATGATGTGATATTATTTTGCCGTGCTAATATGGACTCTCTAAGAATCTTCAAAGCATGTCTGGATCGTTTTGCCGAATGGTCGGGTCTCAAACTGAACGTGCAGAAAAGCCACCTGATTATCTCACGTTCAGTGCAAGCATTGCGTGAGGAGATGTTGGCGCTACTCGGATTTCAGGAAGGGGTTCTTCCAATGAGGTATATGGGGTTACCACTTATATCGTCTCGACTAACTATTGCAGATTGCCGTCCACTATTACTGAAGATTGACAAACGGATTGCTGGATGGGAAGGTACCACTCTATCTTATGCTGGTAGAGTACAAATTATTAAATCTGTACTTATAGCACTGAGTCTTTATTGGGCATCGGCATTTATATTACTGAAGAAAGTTATTAATAAAATTGAGAAAAGATTGCGAGCTTTCTTGTGGAAGGGAACGACGAATAGTGGTTATGCCAAGGTTGCGTGGAAAGATATATGTCGACCAAAGGAAGAGGGAGGACTTGGGTTTAAGGACATCAGTACCTTGAACCGTGCATTGATGACAAAAAAACTATGTGATGTCATTAGATGCGACATGACATCGATCTGGGTTGAATGGCTGTACCAAGGACACCTACAACACACCTCTATATGGACGATTACGGACCAAGGCGGCTCATGGGGATGGAGAAAAATCCTCCGATTACGGATGTTTCTCTGAACCATGGTGGACTACCGGATTGGAGATGGGAGGAATTTCTTCTTGTTGCAGGATCCGTGGCACCACCTTGGCCCTCTTTGTGACTCTTTCCAACGAGGACCGAGGCTACTTAGACTAGATGAATCATCCAGACTTAGCACATGTACTACCCACTATTTTTGGAGGGGAAGACCGTATAATTTGGAGATTTGAAAATGGTCGACCAACAACACAGGCTATTTACGAGTTATTCGACCCAACAGGACCGAAAGTAGGCTGGTCTTCACTACTTTCGGGATCACTTAAAATCCCACGTCAGATATTTATTCTTTGGCTTGCCATCCAAGACAAGTTGGCTACGACAGACAAACCATGGCTTGCTCACCTTGGCCCATGTGTCCTATGTAATGAAGGACTGACAGAGACACATGCACATTTATTCTTCCAATGCAGATTTAGTCGAAGATGTCTCACGGAAATTCGAAGAACGGTACGATTCTTATGGCCCAATAGAGAGTGGAAAGATGACATTACATGGGCTTCACAGAGATGGAGGGGTAAACACATAATCAACATGTCTTATAGAGCACTACTTGCAGCATGTGTATACCACATTTGGAAGGAAAGAAACCTGAGACGATTCGATAACACCGAGAGGACGCCTACTACCATAGCATTACTGATCATTGAGGACATTCGACAGCGAATCCATAGCATCTCACTCTCTAGATCAGTCAGTACACATGCTTTATTTCGATTATGGCGAATCCCTTGGCCTGCCGAGGGATAAACCTTTTTGGGACCATATTGTTGTACTGTAACATTTTTACTCAATGAAACTTACTTTTACCAAAAAAAAAAAAATTTTCTAATCGTAATAATAACTACAAGTTAGTATAAAAGGAAAACAAACTTGTTTTAATAAACCCGTGCACACCAGCTAAATTTTGAACGGTCTCAGAATTCGACGAAACTTGACCCAAATGTTGGTCTAGACCAAAACATCTATGTTGTAATTTGCAAAGCGTAATAATGACTACAAGTTAATATAAAAGGAAAACAAACTTGTTTTAATAAAACCGTGTAAAACAGCTAACTTATGAACGTGTTTTAATAAAACCGTGTAAAACAGCTAACTTATGAACGTTCTCAGAATTCGACGAAACTTTTTTTTTTGAGGTAAGTCTAATTTTCATTAAAAAAAAAAGAGAAGTATAGTACAACAGTGTCCCTCATTAGATCTTGACCCAATCGCAGGTCTAGACCCAAGCATTTGTGTTGTAAATTTGCTAATCGTAATAATAGCTACAAGTTAGTATAAAAGGAAAACAAACTTGTTTTAATAAAAACGTGCAAAACAACTAACTTTTGAACGTTCTTAGAATTCGACGAAACTTGACCCAATCGCAGGTCTAGACCGAAGCATTTGTGTTGTAAATTTGCTAATCGTAATAATACTACAAGTTAGTATAAAAGGGAAACAAACTTGATTTATTAAAACGTGCAAAACAGCTAAATTTTGAACGGTCTCAGATTCAACGAAACTTGACCCAATCGTCGGTCTAGACCAAAGCATTAGTGTTGTAAATTTGCTTATCGTAATAATACTGCAAGTTAGTATAAAAGGGAAACAAAATTGTTTTAATAGTTCAAAACAACTAAATTTTGAGCATTCTCAGAATTCGACGAAACTTGACCCAAATGTAGGTCTAGATCCAAGAATTTGTGTGTTAAATTTCTAAGCATAATAATAGTTATAAGTTAGTATAATAGGGAAACAAACTTACTTTAATAAAACCGTGCAGAACAACTAAATGTTGAACGTTCTCAAAATTTTACGAAACTTGAACCAAACATAGATCTAGACCCAAGCATTTGTGTTATACATTTGCTAAGCGTTATAATAACTACAAGTTAGTATAAAAGGAAAACAAACTTGCTTTAATAAAACTCTGCAAAACAGCTAAATTTTGAATGTTCTCAGAATTCGACAAAACCTGTCCCAAACGTTGGTCTACACCCAAGCATTTGTATAGTAAATTTGCTAAGCGTAATAATAACTACAAGTTAGTATAAAAGGGAAACAAACTTGTTTTAATAAAACACTACAAGTTAGTATAAAAGGGAAACAAACTTGTTTTAATAAAACCGTGCAAAACAGCTAAATTTTGACCATTCTCAGAATTCGATGAAACTTGACCCAAACGTAGGTCTAGATCCAAGAATTTGTGTGTTAAATTTTGTAAGTGTAATAATAACTACAAGTTAATGTAAAAGGGAAACAAACTTGTTTTAATAAAACCGTGTAAAACAGCTAACTTATGAACGTTCTCAGAATTCGACGAAACTT
>NW_011628346.1:8690-12127 GCF_000512975.1 Sesamum indicum
TTCAAAACATTTTTGAGCATTCTCAGAATTCGACGAAACTTGAACCAAACGTAGGTCTAGATCCAAGAATTTGTGAGTTAAATTTCTAAGCATAATAATAACTACAAGTTAGTATAAAAGGGAAACAAACTTGATTTAATAAAACCGTGCAAAACAGCTAAATTTTGAAAGGTCTCAGAATTCGACGAAACTTGACCCAAACGTTGGTCTAGACCAAAGGATTTGTGTTGTAAATTTGCTAAGCGTAATAATAACTACAAGTTAGTATAAAAGGGAAACAAAATTATTTTAATAAAACCGTTCAAAACATCTAAATTTTGAGCATTCTCAGAATTCGACGAAACTTGAACCAAACGTAGGTCTAGATCCAAGAATTTGTGAGTTAAATTTCTAAGCATAATAATAATTATAAGTTAGTATAACAGGGAAACAAACTTACTTTAATAAAACCGTGCAGAACAGCTAAATTTTGAACATTCTCAAAATTTTACGAAACTTGAACCAAACATAGATCTAGACCCAAGCATTTGTGTTATACATTTGCTAAGCGTTATAATAACTACAAGTTAGTATAAAAGGAAAACAAACTTGCTTTAATAAAACTGTGCAAAACAGCTAAATTTTGAACGTTCTCAGAATTCGACAAAATCTGTCCCAAACGTTGGTCTACACCCAAGCATTTTTGTGGTAAATTTGCTAAGCTTAATAATAACTACAAGTTAGTATAAAAGGGAAACAAAATTGGTTTAATAAAACCGTGCAAAACAGATAAATTTTGAGCATTCTCAGAATTCGACGAAACTTGACCCAAACGTAGGTCTAGACCCAAGAATTTGTGTGTTAAATTTCCTAAGTGTAATTATAACTACAAGTTAATATAAAAGGGAAATAAACTTGTTTTAATAAAACCGTGTAAAACATCTAACTTATGACGTTCTCAGAATTCGACGAAACTAGACCCAATCGCAGGTCTAGACCCAAGCATTTATGTTGTAAATTTTCTAATCGTAATAATAACTACAAGTTAGTAAAAAAGGAAAACAAACTTGTTTTAATAAACCCGTGCAAACCAGCTAAATTTTGAACGGTCTCAGAATTCGACGAAACTTGACCCAAACGTTGGTCTAGACCAAAACATCTATGTTGTAATTTAGTAAGCGTAATAATTACTACAAGTTAGTATAAAAGGGAAACAAACTTGTTTTAATAAAACCGTGCAAAACAGCTAAATTTTGAGCATTCTCAAAATTCGACGAAACTTGACCCAAACGTAGGTCTAGATCCAAGAATTTGTGTGTTAAATTTCTAAGCGTAATAATAATTACAAGTTAGTATAAAAGGGAAACAAATTTGCTTTAATAAAACCGTGCAGAACAGCTAAATTTTGAACGTTCTCAAAATTTTACAAAACTTGACCCAAATGTAGATGTAGACCCAAGCATTTGTGTTATACATTTGCTAAGCGTAATAATAACTATAAGTTAGTACAAAAAGGAAAAAAACTTATTTCAATAAAACCGTCCAAAACAGCTAACTTTTGAACGTTCTGAAAATACGACGAAACTTGACCCAATCGTAGGTCTAGACCCTAGAATATCTGTGATAAATTTTCTAAGCGTAATAATAACTACAAGTTAGTATAAAAGGGAAACAAACTTGTTTTAATAAAACCGTGCAAAACAGCTAAATTTTGAGCATTCTCAGAATTCGACTAAACTTTTTTTTTTCGTTGGTCTAGACCTTTGAATTTGTGTGTCAATTTCCAAATGTAAAAAAAAATACAAATTTAAATAAAAAGGGAAAAAAATTTTTTTTAAAAAAACCTGTAAAAAAGCTAAATTTTGAAAGTTTTTCAGAATTCGACGAAACTTTTTTTTTTTTGGGTAAGTGTAATTTTCATTAAAAAAAAAAGAGAATTATATTACAACAGTGTCCCTGATTAGATCTTGACCCAATCGCAGGTCTAGACCCAAGCATTTGTGTTGTAAATTTGCTAATCATAATAATAACTACAATTTAGTATAAAAGGTAAACAAACTTGTTTTAATAAAACCGTGCAAAACAACTAACTTTTGAACGTTCTTAGAATTCGGCGAAACTTGACCTAATCGCAGGTCTGGACCCAAGCATTTGTGTTGTAAATTTGCTAATCGTAATAATACTACAAGTTAGTATAAAAGGGAAACAAACTTGATTTAATAAAACCGTGCAAAACAGCTAAATTTTGAACGGTCTCAGAATTCGACGAAACTTGACCCAAACGTTGGTCTAGACCAAAGCATTTGTGTTATAAATTTGCTAAGCGTAATACTAACTACAAGTTAGTATAAAAGGTAAACAAACTTGTTTTAATAAAATCGTGCAAAACAACTAACTTTTGAACGTTCTTAGAATTCGGCGAAACTTGACCTAATCGCAGGTCTGGACCCAAGCATTTGTGTTGTAAATTTGCTAATCGTAATAATACTACAAGTTAGTATAAAAGGGAAACAAACTTGTTTTAATAAAACCGTGCAAAACAGCTAAATTTTGAACGGTCTCAGAATTCGACGAAACTTGACCCAAACGTTGGTCTAGACCAAAGCATTTGTGTTGTAAATTTGCTAAGCGTAATAATAACTACAAGTTAGTATAAAAGGGAAACAAAATTGTTTTAATAAAACTGTTCCAAACAGCTAAATTTTGAGCATTCTCAGAATTCGAAGAAACTTGAACCAAACGTAGGTCTAGATCCAAGAATTTGTGAGTTAAATTTCTAAGCATAATAATAAATATAAGTTAGTATAACAGGGAAACAAACTTACTTTAATAAAACCGTGCAGAATAGCTAAATTTTGAACGTTCTCAAAATTTTACGAAACGAAACTTGAACATAGATCTAGACCCAAGCATTTGTGTTATACATTTGCTAAGCGTTATAATAACTACAAGTTAGTATAAAAGGAAAACAAACTTGCTTTAATAAAATTGTGCAAAACAGCTAAATTTTGAACGTTCTCAGAATTTGACAAAACCTGTCCCAAACGTTGGTCTATACCCAAGCATTTTTGTGTTAAATTTGCTAAGCGTAATAATAACTACAAGTTAGTATAAAAGGGAAACAAAATTGGTTTAATAAAAAACCGTCCAAAACAGCTAACGTTTGAACGTTCTCAAAATTCGACGAAACTTGACCCAATCGTAGCTAAATTTTGAGCATTCTCAGAATTCGACGAAACTTGACCCAAACGTAGGTCTAGACCCAAGAATTTGTGTGTTAAATTTCCTAAGTATAATAATACCTACAAGTTAATATAAAAGGGAAATAAACTTATTTTAATAAAACCGTGTAAAACATCTAACTTATGAACGTTCTCAGAATTCGATGAAACTAGACCCAATCGCAGGTCTAGACCCAAGCATTTGTGTTGTAAATTTGCTAATCGTAATAATAACTA
>NW_011628347.1:0-2019 GCF_000512975.1 Sesamum indicum
TTTGTTGATATAAGCATTTCTGTCCAAATCCTAAAAGAAAGAGTATAGTTGTGAATGAAGAATTTTCAGAGGAGTGCAAGCGTAATTTCAAAAGTTTTTTGGGAAAAAATATAATTTCATATTTTTGGAGGGGGTTAAGTGTAGATAACTTCTGGATCCCACAACACTTGTGCAAATTAAGATCATCAATAACCTTAAACAATCACATGCAAAACTATCATATTATTTGATATTATTCGACAAATGCATTATCTCAACATGCATTTTTCCATCAGGAACTAACAGTCTCATGTTGCCTTAACTTTCATCTGTCCTGTCCTCAAAAGTCCCAGGCTAGAACTAGTAAACATGAGTAATGAATTCATGTCGAAGAACTCGAATCCCATCACAGGGAACTCGACGAAACATACTCAAATAAAAAGGAAATTTCGACGAATTGACTGAGCATGAAATGCTATAATTACAAGCAAGAATCACCTGGGAAACTATTTCGGCACGACTGCCTCACTATTTTCGTCGGTCCTGTCCATGGCTTTCCTTATAAGCTCATAACCGGCAAAGTTCATGGCACCAAGTGGAGCGACCCAGAAGAAACGGGGAACGGCTCCTTTAAAGAATCCAAACGGCCCTTCATACTGCAAAATAGACAGTGCTACGACTGATAGTGCCACCGGCTGCCCCTGGGAAGCGGTCATCATCCGTGTCTTTATTACATCGAATGGAGTTGTCAAGACAGCAGTTAGCCCACCAGTTATAGCACCAACAGCAATTGTTTCCCACTGTTTTAGCTCCCGTCCTACCAGCTGCTGGACGGCCTGAAATAGTGCGTGCGGGAATCGGACAAGATGTAATCAATTGGCAAATGGAGAGAATATGTTAAGAAAACCAGTTCATGTGCAAGTCTCAGCTAAAGCTGAAGTGTAATCTACTCTCTGACAACTAATTAACTCAGCCTATTATGATTCACAAATAATCTAGTTAACGAGAGTGCATGAAAAGATGCACAGAATGACACAAATGAACAATTATATATATATACGATGACCAAGAAAAGTGAAAGAAACGATATATCCGTGCCACCAAGTATATAGTTAGGAAGAAATCAAACATGAAAACAAGATAATTTATACCTTCTTGGATTCAGTATAAAGGCTCGTTCCAGCAACATAGAATGGAATCTCTCGGCAGAGAGTCATACCAGTTCCACGGAAAAAACCCCTGAGACCATCTTGACGCCAAGTTTCCACGAGAGCTTCACCCACATTGTCATATAGACCAGCCTGCAATCTTTGCTTCAACACCTCACATGGAATCCGCATTGCTGTTCCCAGGAAAGTGCTAACGAATGACAAAACAGATTGAACCTAAAACCATGCTCACAACAAGCAACCGTTGCCAAAGCTTTACTCAATAATGAACATCAAAGAAAATTAAAATTATTTATAGCAGTTCCGTAGATAAGTTTACTTGTCAACGTGTGGAAAAGAGGTTCAACATAAGAAGAAAAATAAGCCTAGGACTAAAGTAAAATTCGGGTTGCTGGAAACAGACACACAGGCATATAGCTATGCTGCAAGCAAGAAATACTGCTGATTTTCCAGACTACTGAGGCAAGAACATTTGATCAAAAGTATCCAAAGAAAATGTATATAAAAAATATTGAGAGAAATGAGGAAACTCGAGCATGTGAGCATTGCTAAGTTACAATTATGTACAATCGGAAAAGGCAGAATTATGGCAACATGAGGTTTAGTTTAACCACAGAAAGCCTCATTAGGTTTGAGAAATTACATTTGCCACCCCGGCACTAATAGCCGTTAGAAAAACATAAGTACCTAACATCTTTGAAATAATAATTTTTTTTACCTTTATTAAATAGTACATAATTAGTCGAGCCCAGCCTACTCATCCTCGAGCTCTTTGGGGAGCTGAGCTTGAGCCCTAGTGTTTTTGCTCGCATGAGCTATTTCTACTTTTTTATAGACGATAAGAATCACCAGGGATGCTAGATCCTCGATG
>NW_011628347.1:2053-12072 GCF_000512975.1 Sesamum indicum
AGAGTTATAACGATCCCCAAAAGAATGAGCTAACCAGAAATACAATATCATGGCCATTACCTGTACTTCTGGAAGTGTTGGTGCAACGTTTATCAATACAAACTTGCTTGCTTCGAAAATTCCAGTTCGCAAACCGTGGCTGCATTATTCCTTAATTCAACATCCAGAAGAGGAAGGAATCTTCAAAGGAATCATGGGAAAGGTTACTGAAATTATACCTTGAAAATTGCCCTAATATGGCTGGAATGGATCCCAAGTACAATCCCCGGACACCCAGTTGAGGAAGCTTTGCTAAAATTTCCTGGAAAGGAAGGGTTGAAGCTTGCACCCGTGTCTGACAAACCAACCAGAATAGTGAAATCAGATGACCTGCAATGGCAAAGACTACACCTATTTGCCTCATTCAATTATTTCATTTTCAGTTTTCTTGCATAGGATGTGTTATGTAAGATGTTATACTAAGACCAATCCCTATGAACTCACAACTAACCACCAAATGACATGCCAAGGTTGACATTCACCTTCATGAGAAGAAAAATCTCCGATCGATGCAATTGAACCTACTAACCACATAGGAGGCATAATACCTCAAAAAAATGTAAGGAAGAAGAGTCTTCTTCGAACGACCTAAAATCATGTTGAGACATCCAGCACTGCTATCAGATAAATTTGTCAGCTTAAAGTGCATTCAGTGTGGGCTGTTTGGTTGCTAACCTATAAATATTATTCATTAAAACTCAACCGAAATACTGAATTTCATGTGACGTGATTCCTTCAACCTAACTTAAGCCTAACCCTAAGGTCCATAACTCTTGGAAAGGCATCCAATATCAATTGATTTTCAAGAAATCAATCATCCCACAATCAATTTTGAACTATCTATTCATCATAATCTATTTCCTGAAATTTAGCCAAACTCGTGAATGGAAATCAAGTTTAATTAGCAGTTCCCAAGATCACCTGTAAGGTTGTTGTCAGATATTACTATAAGGTCCATGCCACTCAGCTAGTTTGTGTCTTTCAATCATACTGATCAATGCTTCTTCAAGTGATACTGAGGTTGATATAGAAGACTTCCCGAACATGCTGCTTTATTATTTTTTTTCATTTAAATGTCGGTTATGTGAATAACCTTTTATTACTGATGCTAAGTTGCATAGAATATTGGATTCCCGATTCCTCAAGTTGTCAAGTAATAAATAGTTTGAAATAGGTACATAGATGTATCCATCCATCTATGTAATAAGATAGACTTATAACTGTGTAGAGCAACTAAAACAGCTAAGTTGATCGTTTATCTAATTAAGTGTTTAAAGAACTAATGACTTGATACAAAAATAAATAAATAAACAAATACAGGACTACTATGTCTGGAAGCAGTGGACATGTTAATCTCCCAAGCATACCATCACCAGACATTCACAAAACCATATTTCAAAGCAATACCACAAAGACATCAAATAAAGAACCAAAGACCAATACAGACGGGATTGTGCATGCAATTTCTCAATACTTTACCTTAACCGTGTCAAGAGGATGCATTAAAGCTGCAGATAATGAACAGGAAATCCCTCCAGCCAATGATGATTTTAGTACACTTACAGCAGGTGTATCCACAGGGGAAGCAGAACCAGCAGTAGCAGATTTGGATGGGATGCTTCTGTACACCATCGTAAAAGGAAAAATCTGTTTTAGTTTCTACTAGAAGCTGGTTCATGGAGAGCTGTTCAAAATTTCAAACCATCCACATGTAAGTCTAAAACTCAGGTTAGTCTGTATCAGAATATGCATTACATCAGTAGCTACCAGAAGAGGATTATATTCCATGGCTATCAGCCCCACTAGCAGTACACTACAATTGGCCCATATTGCTAAAACTCCTTACAGAAAGAAAGAAAGAATTAAAAAGCAATTAGAATTATACATGTGAGGCATCAAACATAAGCTCTCCTATTAATTCCAAGTTCTAATTTTATGACCATGATTCTAAACATAAAAAGGAAAAAAGCTCCAAAGAGAGAAAGTTGTAGTTTTCATTATCAAATGCAGTAGACTAACTCTTGAAATTGGCCGCAAGTAGAAATCGACATCAAAACTTCATTTTCTATAAAAGTTATGTCTAATAACCCCTAGTAGATATACTATTCATGCACTTCCAAAAGGACTCTCCATCTACGGCACATAACTGTCACCTCCATTCATACCAAAAATGGAATGAGACAAGGAAAAGTCAAGCAGGAACGTAATAAGATGTCAATTTTTGTGATAAAATAATTCTACACAAGACAGAACAAAAAGTAAACCTTAATTTACCGGGAGTTTACTTGGAGTCTGTCTGATGGGAGCAAAAGCATAAAATTCCGAAAATGCCCGTAAGATACAGATTCATCAGTGTTAGCATTCAGAAAATGCATCATGGCAACAGCATTATCTTCATTAGCTGGCAGTCCAGCATTCTCCAGTGATGCCAAAATTTCACTTTTCTGGAGTGTCCTGGACTTGCTCAAACGGAGACTGGTATAAGCCCGGAGAATGGTTGGTTCTTTCTGTTCCATCAAGGACAAGAACTGTTTCCAGCCAAAAGATTTCGAGAACAAGTGATTTCGAGTACGCTGCATGAATTGGTGAGCATATCTGTTAGGCAGTTTTCTGTTTCTCATAGCAATCTCAAGATCTTCCAAAGTAACTTGCCCATCACCATCTCTGTCCAATTCCTGAAAAAACCTTTTCCCTGCAGAAAGAGAGAATTAGATTGGGATCTGCTGTGAAACTGATTGAAAAACATATTATAGCAAGCAGAAAACCATCTGAGAACTAAGTTCCGACATCAAGAGTGAATACTTAACAACCGTGAATGGCATTATACGGCACACAAGCTCGTTTTTCTTTGACCCTGCTTTGTAACCAAGAGAACCCTGCATGCTAACTTGACTGACCAACATGTTGAAAGCTTAAATGGAAGTATATGAATCAGGAAGTTCCCCAATAAATTGGCTAAAATTAATCCACCTGTAAGAAAGACTTGCCTAACTGAATTATACATGTTGGTTCAACAGGCCAAAAGTCTTTGGCTGGTTGATCTTCTGCTGCTAGACAACCCTATTTCTAGTGAATAAAATTACAAGGCTTAGTGAGACCCAAAGTTCCTGCTACACAAAAGACCAACTAAGTGATAAATTCACTCTAGTCAAAGTTACAGCTATTCCACTTTCTTATCTGGTAACAAAGAATTTCTGCACAAGCTTTCACCAACTATAATTTACGACAGTGCATATTCATTTCTTCAATCACTGGATTAATTATTTTTAACTTGTCAACAATTTTTATGTTATACAAACAACGGCGGAATCATTAATGCAGTGAACAACCAAATTTTGTGTCCATTCATATAAGCTGAGCCCATGATCAGAGCAAATGAACTTAAATCTTCAGGAAAACAAGGTTAAGTAACCAAATTATTAGGCCACTTGAAATCAAAATGGAAAAGGTGAAAGCTAGGCAATTTCCATAGTCTTGACAGTTCTTATGAAAAAAGGTCCAAGATGCCAAAAGTAAAGAGAAAACTGTAAAGGAAGAATCATATTACACACAGGTACCCTAGATAAACAAAACTCGTTTCTGCAAATAAGAACAGATATATCTGTCCTAAAAAAGTGCTTTCTAGTGCTGTATGTTCTTACAATATACTGAAGACAAAGTGCACTGCACATAAAAACAAGTTCATCCAACTATCCAAGGCGAACTCTTACATGCCAATTGCAATATTATCTTCAGTCAAATAAAAGACATTTCAAAATAAAAAACATGCCTTCAGCTTCTGTGTATCTGAAGAAATCCTGAATCGAGAACTGTTTCTTCTTGTCAGGATGGTCTTCTTTCGAAGATCTCCCTATCTGAGGCAGAAGCTCGATTAATTCTGTCAATGACACAGTGGAAAGTGTCGATCTCGAACGCTCAACATTGGATAATGGAATAGATAGCACCCCATTTGTCAATTTTGGTGGTGAAAGGCCTCCAATATCCTCCTGATTGACACCCTCCTCCCTCACGTCCTCTGTAGAAGGCACTCCAACTATACTTGATGGCATACCTCCCACTTTAGCAAACTTCAAATTCCCGAAGAATCCATTCACATCTGCTCTTTTACCTTGATAAATACTAGTAAGTGCCTTAAAACAGCCAAATTGATTAAAATGTGGGCCTGAGGATTCACGATCTGTATTCCTAGACTTATGATCTAGAATATCTTCACCAAACTTTGGGAAATGACTTAACTTATTGAATACAAACCCTATTGAGTACTCAAATTGCAAATTCTTTTCTTCTATAACCTTCAACTCCTTTAGCTTAGTTTCACCAACAACCCTCTGTTTCACTTCCACTTTCACATTTGAGAATGCCTGTACAAAACCATTAATAAGGGACAGCAATGCCATCTCAAAATGCAAGAAATTCCCATTTCCATCCTCCTTCCCACTACCATACCTCTGCTTCAACCCTTTCTTCCACATATTTTCATTCAATTTCTCACCCCAATCATGGCTAACATTAGTATCACAGTGATCATTACTTCCACATTCTTCTTTAAATATCCCAAGAAGTATCTTGATTGGAAATTTCCCTTTTCTCGGATCATCACCATCACCATTGAAAACCAGACGTTGACCACTCTTGTTCTTCACATTCAGCCGGGCTGCCACCAGCTCACCATCAGCATCATCCACAGCTCTGCTTAACTTCCCTTTTTGTGAAACCCCATTAAAGCAATGCTGAAAACTCCTGGCCACCTTCCGAAAATTTGATTCCAGTGGCGAAAATGCAGTCTTAACAACCTGAACAGAGTTCAAAAATGACTCTAACGGATCATTCCCTGACACCACCATCACTCAAAAATCTAGCTCAATCACCATTCATATGAAAATCTCACAGTTCCAAACACAAATCACTTCATGACCCACAAATCATATGAACCAAAAATAAAAAGTCATCGCTTAATTCCCAACCAAAAATATATCAATATATATCCAAGACCCATCAATGAAAAACGACATCTTTTCAACTGAAAAGGGCTGGTGCCATTCTTTGATAAGACCTGTTAGGTGTAGTCAACTCTTGATTTCTCCGTATTACTATTTATACTGCGCGTGACTATAGTTTATTTCTATTTTACAGAGGCAAGTGTATGATTGAGTATGTAAGCATTTTTCCAGTAGAAAGAAAAATATACATAAAATAGATAAGTTTCTGGGCTTCTTGTCAACTAAAAAATGAAATTAACAGCTAAGCTCTTCAATGTATATGGCTAAAACAAAAGGGTTTTCGTAATCTTGAAGTTTTTTCAAGAAAAAATCTGAGGAAATCCCGTAGATCGATCTGGTGATAGTGAAGAAGACAAGTAGAAGAACAAGAGAGAAAAAAAATAACAAGAAGAAGGAATATAGACCTATATATTAATTAACTAATATAAGGTTGGTATCAATATTATTTAGATGAATAAATGCGCTTAATGACAAGAATGCCCTTAACCTTTACCCATATGCAGTTGCACCTTAACTAGTGTGAGGGGGCTGTTTTTGACAATTTGAATGCGTAGATACGGATTGGCTTCTTTCCTATTATATTATGTTTTGAATTTTCAAATTTTTATTAATTGTATCATATATCTATATCGTATTGAATCTGTATTATTGTACCCCGTGTCTATGCATCATAATTTATAAAAGATTGATGCAACTTCATTTCGATATCCATTCTTATGATTTTTGTTTACAATGCTTTAAACTACATGAGCAAGTGGCTAACTCATCTACAAGTTAATAATCTTATTAGGTAGGAAGTTGGCTGAAAAACAGACAAACTAATCCACGTTGAATTGAAATCGATTAATAAAATCTCGATTTTGAATTTGATTTGTTAAATTTAACAAATTAAATTTGAACAAAAGGTTTTTTTTAATAGGCTTGTAAGCTCGACTTGAACTCAATTTGGTTAGTAGATTTATAATAACATATACTTTAAAATATCAAAATACTCGAGTTTGACTCATTTTTTATCCAATTAAAGTCCGTTTGAGATCATTGCAACAAGCAAACCAAATCCAAATGCAATTTTTCAAGCTTGATTTTAATTCAAACAAATTTGAAGAATGATGTATTCGATTGAATTCAAATCCCGTAAGATGAATTTCAACCAGAAATCATAGGAGGAGACAATCTACCTTTTCATGGAAGTACTGAGATTTCCCTGCAATGTGTTCCTTAGTTTCTGTGAACATATTCAAGAAACGCATAAGCCAATCCTTGTCATAGGAAGACACAAGCTCGGAACGAACTAGCTCATTCAGGAAAGTTAACAAACAGCATAAGATACAACAACATCTTAGGAAACCAACTGCATATATAGCCATTCTTAGCATTCATAACATTGTTCGGCATTTCTGCATTACAAAATTCTTAGGTTTTGAGACTTTCAGACGACGTTCTTTTACAATTCTGAACATTGAAGGATTCTTTTCTTGGATCTTTGATTCCAAGAATGCAGGAGACCTCAACAGACTCGAACTTCATCCTCAACCAATCAACATGACTCAACATTAATTCATTGATGACCCGTGTTTCTTCTGGTTTTGAATCTTTGGTGCAGCATCAGGGACAAGTGAGACTAAACTCTCAACATAAGCATCAGCTTCAAGAAAAGTATGAAAGTTCGTTATCTTGGGACGATGAAACGCATTGTCCTTCGGATCATACACTATGAAACTCGATCCATAGACCAGCAAGATTTCACCTTTTGCTCCTCTGCACAAGGGAGTCGAGTACGGCCCCTTCCAGGGATCACCAAGATCATAAGGAACAGTCACCAATTTATCCCAAGAATCTCTCTTTCCATACTCCCTCAAAATCCAAACATCCACACTAGTTTTGGGAATATCACACAGCACACACAGGCATCCACCAAGAACTCCCAATGACGGTGAGAAACCGCCCTCAATGTACCTCGGCTGCTCTACCGTTCTGCACACCTCACTTCCTAAATCGAACGAGACAATCTCCCACCTAGCATTGAATCCAACCCTCCTTCCCCAATGAAGCTTTCCACTCACAAACTTCCCTGTGTCATCAAATGGAAGGCCATCCTCAAAGACATCAATTCTTTTCCAAGAATTTGCCCTCAAGCTGTAAACTTGCACCCTAGTCTCATATCTACCAGCAGTGCAAAACCCGGAAAAGATCCCCAAAACCTTGTAATCATCATTACACTCATCAAAACCAAACCCGTACTTGGTAATGAACAAACCCCTCTTAATCCTTTCATCCGCATCAGGCAATTTCTTGTGCTTTCTCGTAGATGGGTTCCACAGGAAAAAATGTCTCCCGTTAATGGCTATGCAAACAAGCCCATTACAGCAGCCTACAATCCTAACTGAATTGTTGGGATTTTTCATCGGATAATCGAAGTCAACTGCATTAGCCACAGGCCCGGACAGCAGTGAGTTCAAAGAACATTGCTTTAGGCTGTAACAGGGCAGCAAAACAGTTGAAATGATCCTGTGGCGGCCGAAATTCGTGTCTTTTCTTGAAACTGCGAGATGGGCTCTGATGAAATGGTTGCTGGAGATCAACGAGCGCCATGATTTTGAAACGCACCTCAATTTCAAGAGGCACCTGACGGGGAGTCTTGACAGGATCTCTACGATGATTTCTTCGGGGAAAATGGGGATGCTTCCAGCTTCCGGGGTCTCGATACGGCGACGGGTTTTGGTAGTTCTTGGCGGATGATTATGATCGTAGATTGATAATTGTGAGTTTTCTCTGGTTTCCATTTCCGGGTGTGGCGTTGACTGATTGGTTTTGATGAGATTTTGCTATTCCGAGGTGTAATACAATTGGTGGGTTCTTGAAATTGGTGATTGGCATGTTTTGATAACTTAAAAAAGAGGAGAAGATGGGCAAAATTTTAGATGGGGTCACTCTGCTGTCTATCTGAATAGGAAGAAATTTCGATGATGCTTAGGATAAGAGTCAAGCAATTGGATGTGGATCTTATGTCGTCATGAAATGAAATAAAATGTCGACATTGTTATATGTAATTAATAATTTACAATTCCAGTGCTGAATCTCATCATTATTGATGAATTTTGGAATCTAAGCAGTGGAAGATCCTCCTCTCTGTTATTAATGGGATCCAAACATAGACAAAAGCAATCATTTCAAAATTTAAAGTTTTGAGAAGTTTCACGAAAGAATTATGATATAACGTGGGTCGAGATTATAATAGTACCGAGTGCATATGGTCAAGAGGACCTCAATCTAGAAATACTTAAGTTGTTTGAAGACAAAAATCGTTACGCTTGTTGGAAAACTTTCAGTTATAATCTTTCGAAACGTAAATTATTAGAACCCATAAATAAGTGATCCAAAGAGTTAAATCTATATTCATAAACCACCTCTTCCATTAACTAGTATTTATAGCAAGTACCATATATCAAAAAATATATGGATTTACATGGGAAAATCACAAGGGAGTAAATAACAAGGTGATCAATGGTTAAGGGTTCTTGGATTGTCGTGACACGTCGAATCGGGTACGAACCAACCCGCTAAAACGGCCGAATCCTTATCCTGTTTCGCTGTTTTATAAATTCTGAGGGGTATATTCATCTTTTGTGGTGTTTTTACTGCTCAACCCCCATCAAAGAGTTAAGAGGTTACAAGAGCTTTGCATTGTGCAAGAAACCTACGGCATGAGAACGGAGTGGCATTTCTTACAGTAAGTCAGACTGAAAAATCTCGAACAACAAACAGGTTAGAGAAATAAAAAGTTACAATATGCACACAAGAGAAAGGCAACATAAACACAGCACCAGTGTCACAAACGTTTCACCACAATGCCGACCTCTAACTTATTCACAAACATTTCGAACCCACACTCATTTGACGAAGAAGAAAACTCGAGTTGAAAACAAATAAGCCAGAAAACACTTCCCTCAATTGGCAGATGATGTTCATCTCTTGATTCTTTGCGTTCATCTTCAGCATCTCTTTCGATGTGTTACTCTCCATACATGTCTAGTTTGTTACGAGCGTCCGTTATTAGGACAAGGACCGATCTTTGCGGGAAGGGAATGCCTCCTAGGGCCCGCAACAGGGGAACTCGAGAAAGAGAGCCGTTTCTTTGCAGAACCACCTGACGACTTTTCGGGTGTGCCGACTTTATCTAGTCCTAACCGCGATTTAGCTCTTGCTGATTCTGTGGATGCCATGTAGCTTGGGACGGTAGATGAGCTTGCGAGGCTCTCATCGTCTCTCAGGGATGAACCGGCAGTGCTGTGCCTTCGACATCGTTCTGATTGAGTGCTGTTAATGCTCTTTGAATCCTCATCTGTGCCAATGGTTCCTCTTGGGCTCTGTGGCCTTATTCTACCAGCACCTTTCGACTTGGGAGTCGAAGGGGATTGCCTGCTTGGGGGCCGGCTTTGTTTCTTGGCAGTTGGAGAGTGAATCTTGGCATCTCCAAGAACAGAAACGGAACGGTTTATGGTGCTGCTTGGAGAAAGAAGGTCATTGTTCAGTTCTTTGTCGGCTGCAGTTATGTTTTCCCATGGCCGGGCGGCCATCCATCGCTCCAACCAACTCCAACCCCAACGGGGATTATTCGGATCCATGAATGTTTGGTTTGCAGAACTTGAAGAGTTCCTCCATGTTTGCTGATATGAAACATTACATCCAGGTCATTGCTGAAAACTAGTTTTGTAACTACAAGATCAATTGTCAGATTTGATCATAGAAACAGCATAACCAAGAATTCCAGAGAGGAAAAGACTTGGATTCTTGACTATTTCATTTTCATTTTCATTTTCAATACCATGAAACAACTAATGCATGAGATTGAAATGATAATGAAACAGAAAAAAGTATTAAAAGCTGAGGTTTAACGTTTCCATAAGTACGTAATCGGACTAGAGATTCTTTTGAAATTCTTGATTATCGTTCTTGATCCTACTTTAAGTGCTGCAATAA
>NW_011628348.1:0-781 GCF_000512975.1 Sesamum indicum
CAAACCCCGATAATGTCGGATATCCTTGCTAATTCTCATTAGTAAACATGACCTTACTATATAACAATTCAAATAAATCATGAGTAAGGCTCTGTCCAAATTACAGTATTTTTTACAGTATTTACGAAACAGAAAAAGAATCATTAATTATTGCAAAGCTGCCGTAAAAACATAATACAAATACTAATCATAATTAAGATGTCAAAATCTACACCGTGCCGGTACCATAAGAGATGCAATAAATCCATCAATAATTATTTTTTGTAAAAACTTATTCTTGGGAGGTATAATGAGTAATTTTATGATATTGAATGAGAAAAAAATTATGAGAAATTAAAAGATAATGACAAAGTACTTAGTGATTATCCATATCTTACGTAGGATTTGCTTTTGAGTAAAATCGATGTTCTACAGATTTTATCTCTTATTTAGATTTACTGAAATTTAATTGCAGCAAATTCTGAATGTTAATTATACTATTCTTGTAATTGTTACTATATGCAATTGATTCATGTATTTGGACATTTTGTGGTCCATGATTTATACGAAAGTAATTAAGTTGCAGTATCCATCCGTTGATGATACTAATTGATCCATTTATTTTAGTTTATTTTGTTTTAGTTTTGTAATAACGCTATTGTATGCAGTAGTAAATTAGTTTCCTGAATTATTTTACATGAATTCTTCATTATATGTTACAGGAATTAATCACACAACTTATTCCTCGTTAATATTCAGGAATATAGCAATGATTAATATGCTCTTATGGATATCATAAATG
>NW_011628348.1:2750-7870 GCF_000512975.1 Sesamum indicum
AAAAACTAATTATCATAACTTCTGTAGGACAAAAAATGACATCCCCTCATAAATTACAAGACAGAAACTGTATTTTTATACCTATACAAATAAGTAGGATTTAACATTTTAATGATCACACTAACTGCTCGAACACTAGTTTAATTGGTATAAGTAGAGATAATAAATTTTGTTCATACATATGTAGAAGCATAATATTAAAGTATGTATTAATTTAGTTTGAGTACGGATTACATCCTTCGTTGAGCATACTCATATGGAAGTGAGTATTAATTTAGTTTGAGTAGGGATTACTTCTTTTGTTGATCGTATTAAATGAATCAGCAAGTTTAACTAGACGCAAATAGGATTATATATATTTCATGTTGATAATGCCAATCAAAGAGGCATGAGTTTGAATTTGTATAAATTGGATTACATATGTATTTCATTTGATCAAAGAATTGAATATTAATGCTTTCACACTAAATGTAATGCCATGAATTTTAACTCGGTATATCAGTAGGACTACAAAATTTTGCTGATCATACTAATTGTTCATATGCACGAATGTATATAATTGATCATGCTAATTGTTCATACGCAGTAGGTTTCGGATCTATGTTTTCATTGCAAATGAAATGTGCCACCATGTTCGTACTCGGCTCCAGCACCAATTTCTCCCATGCTTCATTGGCATCTCCACCACATCGAAGGTATACCTCTGTGGCGTTCAACCGATAAATCTGCCACCCAACTTCCGACCTCATCCTCAAGATCTTTTCAAATTGACGACAAGCTAATTTGCAAGTATTCATCTTAATTTCATTAATAGTTGCCTTAAGAAGCTTAGCCCTAGTTTCACCTGCCTTAAGAAGCTTAGCCCTAGTTTCACCATCGACTAGACCCTCACTCCTGAAGAATTCATCCATCTCGGAGACCCCGATGGCACGCCTAATCCCATAATCATAGTCACGAATTTTTGGGTCAAAAATGGCATTGCCCTCCTCCACCAACCCGCTATTCACCATCTGATCAACCCTTTTCGACACGTATGAATGCAAGACCGGGATCGCCACGTCCATCCAAAGAAAGCAACACTCGTACTTGGAGGAAAACTCAGTGTTGTTAATGACAAGTGCTTGTATGAAGGAATTGGACCCTCCAGTAATGATTGGCAACCGATTCTTTTGTATGATGGCATCAGCAGGCAACAATGCATGATGCACAAAATCATGTACAGTGAAATCCACCTCGGGATCAATGGTTCTGAGCAAATGGTGCGGCACGCCGCTACATTCCTCATTGCTCACCATATTGGTTACTATGTCAAGGCCCTTGTAGACCTGAATTTTGTCCGAGTTGATGACCTCTGTCCCGAAACGGGTGGCCAGGTCTATCTCCAGACACGATTTGCCTGTGCCAGTGGCACCCAATACCACCACCACCTTATCCTTCCCTTGGTGCTTGTTCATCATGCCCCGAACTGAAAAGTTTGTCATGCTAGATTGTGCTGGCTTCCAAGCGGAGATCGACATTTTAATTGGTAATTACTTTTACTTTTTGTAACACCTGTCAATTTCATCACACAAATAAAAAAAGAAAAAGGACACGTGTTAGAATACTCTAAAACAAAACTTGTACCAAATACGATCTACTATTTTAGAATATCTATCTATCATAGAGTGACAAGCCCTTCTCAACTCTTGGATTAATTTCTCTTCTTCAAAACGATTTGTTTGAAGAAAAATTTCAAATAATTGTGGGCTCTAGAGAGAATCACAAACAAGTTTCATTGATGTGAAAGAAATTACCTGGACAATTGTTTGAAACGTGAAGAAACATAGGATGTGTAGGGGGGTACTTATACATACATACGTACACACAATGTAGAGCAAATCAAGCCATTCATGGTAATAACTACACCCCTATCCCTATCCACTTACTATATAACAATTCAAATAAATCATGAGTAAGGCTCTGTCCAAATTACACTATTTTTTACTGTATTTACGAAATAGGAAAAGAATCATTAATTATTGCGAAGCTGTCGTAAAAAGATAATACAAATGCTAATCATAATTAAGATGTCAAAATCTACACCGTGCAGGTACCATAAGAGATGCAATAAATCCATCGATAGTTATTTTTTGTAAAAAATTATTCTTGGGATGTATAATGCGTAATTTTACGATATTGAATGAGAAAAAAATTATGAGAAATTAAAAGACAATGACAAAGTACTCAGTGATTATCCATATCTTACGTAGGATTTGCTTTTGAGTAAAGTCAAGTGAGTTTACAAAATGAATTTTGAATCTGAAAAAGTATCCTCATTAATTCGTCAACCTACTATATATGAAAAAATATATATTATAATGACAAAATCGATATTAATTTAACATTAATAAATGTGTTCTACAGATTTTATCTCTTATTTAGATTTACTGAAATTTAATTGGACCAAATTCTGAATGTTGATTATACTATTCTTGTAATTGTTACTATATGCAATTGATTCATGTATTTGGACATTTTGTGGTCCATGTTTTATATGAAAGTAATTTAGTTGCATTATCCATCCGTTGATGATACTGATTGATCCATTTATTTTAGTTTATTTTGTTTTAGTTTTGTAATAACGCTATTGTATGCAGTAGTAATTTAGTTTCCTGAATTATTTTACATGAATTCTTCATTATATGTTACAGGAATTAATCACACAACTTATTCCTCGTTAGTATTCAGGAATATAGCAATGATTAATATGCTTTTATGGATATCATAAACGTTAACATGCGATCACAAATCGTGTTAGTCATCTTATATTAATATATTCACATTATACATTTATTCATCTATCTCAAATGCAATCGCGAATAATTTGATTTACTTTATCCCTATACACATCAAAAACAAATATACATAATCCTATTTGCGACTAGTTAAAACTTGCCGATACATTTAGTATGATCAACAAAAGATGTAATCCCTAGTCAAACTAATCTAATACTCCCTTCTATATGAGTATGATCAACGAAGGATATAATCCGTACTCAAACTAAATTAATACTTACTTCCATATGATCCTTCTACATATGTACGAACAAAATTTATTATCTCTACTTATACATATTAAACTAGTGTATCAACAGTTAATATAAATTACTAAAATTGTCAAAATTATAAATTTTATTCATACATATGTAGAAGCATCATATGGAAGTAAGTATATATTTTTTTTGGGTATGCATTACCTCCTTCGTTGATCATACTCATATGGAAGTGAGTATAAACTTAGTTTGAGTAGTATAAAGCGGAAATCACCAGAAAATCCTATCCAACTATTACAAAAATTGGAGTACGAAACACCATACGATTATTACAGGCCAATATACAACTTAAATGATAATAACAAATGAAAGAAATAATGAAATAATTAAATCAACAGTATAGTGATTAACATGCTTAGAGCAGCTAGATCCAATATCTCTATAAAGGAATACGGTCACAAGGCACTGTTTCCACAATGAACCGACTCACGGTAACTCCACAAACCAAGAACCCGACCACAACTCCGCTCACTCAGATCTCAGTATCACACGGTCATAGAGACCCCTACTAAATATTTCACAAAGAACTTTGGGGAATGGTGAAGGAAAAAACAGCATGATTCATGTTTTAGCCGAAAGGGAGAATCCCCTATTTAAAGAGGTGAAAGCAGTGGTAGAGAAGGAAAACTTTGGTGGCTTTCCTAAACCATTAGAGTGGTTTATGAAAATGGCCATTGCTCTCGGAGAACAGAAGGCAGAAAATCACAAAGAGGATTCAGAGAGGAGAGGAAGAAGACAGCGCAGAAAAAACAAATAAGAGGGAAACTGAGATTTAGGGCTAGGGATGTGATATAAGTAGGTAGATTGGATGCGTCGGGTTACCGGGTCGGTTGTGGGCCGCCAAGTGGGTCAGGTAATTGGGCTGCAAATTGGGTCAAGTCATTGGGCTGCAAATTATAACAAGTAGGGATTACATCTTTTGTTGATCGTACAAAATGTATCGGCAACTTTTAACTAGCTGCAAATAGGATTAAATATATTTATTGTAGATCATGCTAATCACACGGGCATGAGTTTTAATTAGTATTAATGGGATTACATATATATTTCGTTGATCAAAGCATTGAATATTCTTGCTTTCATACTAATTCTACCGCTATGAATTTTAACTCAGTATATAAGTAGAACTACATAATTTTGTTGCCTAATTGTTCATATGCAAGAACGTACATATATATTTTGTTAGTAAAAGCATCACATTATGCTTGTAAACTAATTGTACGGACATTGGTTTTAGACTGGACCAACATAATAACTTCTTTGGTACACCACAGTAATTGCACATACACGATTATTCACTTGATGGTCATAATAAATACACGGAACATGAATTTTTACTTGGTATAAATACGTTCGCACAAGACTATATTATACTTTATTAATACAAACATCATTAATATATTCACATTTATAATTAAGACAATTTGCAACTATTCTTGATCATAATAATTGTATTGACATCAGCTTTGAATTGATATGAGTAGGATTATAAATTCTATAAATAAAGGTTAATTTGGTAACTAGGACTAAGTATTTCGTTCATGGGAGCACCATAAATGGACGTATATGAGTTTTATTAACTTAGATAAATGTTACAAGATTTAATCACAAATCTTATTCCTCGTTCATATTCAAGAATATAGCGATGATTAATACGCCTTTATAGATATCATAAAAATTAACATGCAATCACAATTCGTGTTAGTCATCTTATACTAATATATCCGTATTACAAATTTATACATCAACCTCAAGTGCAATCGCGAATAATTTGATTTAATTTTCTACTTTCTTCAAGAACTCCAGATATATATGTGTACATATATATCCACCTACTCACCCATAGTATTTTTACTTATATTTTATTGATAACACTAATTATTTTAGTAATTTTAATTCTATTGTAATTTTTATAAATTTTAGTCTTGTAAAAACTAATTATCATAACTTCTGTAGGACAAAAAATGACAGCCCCTCATAAATTACAAGACAAAAATTGTATTTTTATACCTATACAAATAAGTAGGA
>NW_011628348.1:10745-11793 GCF_000512975.1 Sesamum indicum
ATATGTACGAACAAAATTTATTATCTCTACTTATACAAATTAAACTAGTGTTTGAACAGTTAATATAAATTACTAAAATTGTCAAAATTATAAATTTTGTTCATACAAATGTAGAAGCATCATATGGAAGTAAGTATAAATTTATTTTTAGTATGGATTACCTCCTTCGTTGGTCATAGTCATATGGAAGTGAGTATAAATTTAGTTTGAGTAGTATAGAGCGGAAATCACCAGAAAATCCTATCCAACTATTACAAAAATTGGAGTACGAAACACCATACGATTATTACAGGCCAATATACAACTTAAATGATTATAACAAATGAAAGAAATAATGAAATAATTAAATCAACAGTATACTGATTAACATGCTTAGAGCAGCTAGATCCAATATCTCGATAAAGGAATACGGTCACAAGGCACTGTTTCCACAATGAACCGACTCACGGTAACTCCACAAACGAAGAACCCGAACCACAACTCTGATCACTCAAAGCTCAGTATCACACGGTCATAGAGACCCCTAGTAAATATTTCACAAAGAACTTTGGCGAATGGTGAAGGAGATAAACAGCTTGATTCATGTTTTAGCCGAAAGGGAGAATCCCCTATTTAAAGGGGTAAAAGAAGTGGTAGAGAAGGAAAACCTTGGTGGCTTTCCTAAACCATTAGAGTGGTTTATGAAAATGGCCATGGCTCTTGGACAACAGAAGGCAGAAAATCACAGAGAGGATTCGGAGAGGAGAGGATTAGACAGCGCAGAAAAAACAAATAAGATGGAAACTGACATTTAGGGCTAGGGGTGTGATATACGTAGGTAGATTGGAGTGGTCGGGTTACCGGGTCGGTTGTGGGCCGCGAAGTAGGTCAGGTAATTGGGCTGCCAATGTCGGCCTTTTGATAAGTCATTAGGCTACAAATCATAACAAGTAGGGATTACATCTTTTGTTGATCGTACTAAATGTTTCGGCAACTTATAACTAGCTGCAAATAGGATTAAATATATTTATTGTAGATCATGCTAATCGCACGGGCATGAGTTTTAATT
>NW_011628349.1:0-5735 GCF_000512975.1 Sesamum indicum
GCCACTATTACTGAAGATTGACAAACGGATTGCTGGTTGGGAAGGTACCACTTTGTCTTATGCTGGTAGAGAACAAATTATTAAATCTGTACTTACAACAATGAGTGTTTATTGGGCATCGGCATTTATATTACCCAAGAAAGTTATTAATGAAATTGAGAAACGGTTGCGAGCTTTCTTGTGGAAGGGAATGACGAATAGTGGTTACGCCAAGGTTTCGTGGAAAGATATATCCCGACCAAAGGAGGAGGGAGGACTTGGGTTCAAGGACATCAGTACCTTGAACCGTGCATTGATGACAAAAAAACCATGTGACGTCATTAGATGCGACAGGACATCGATCTGGGTTGATTGGCTGCACCAGGGACGCCTACAACATACCTCCATATGGACGATTACGGACCAAAGAGGCTCATGGGGATGGAGGAAAATCCTCCGTTTAAGGATTTTTCTCCGAAATATGGTGGACTACCGGATTGGAGATGGGAGGAGTTTCCTCTTGTGGCAGGATCCATGGCACCACCTTGGCCCTCTTTGTGAATCTTTCCCACGAGGACCGAGGCTACTTGGAATAGATGAGTCATCCAGACTCAACACGGTGATTCATGAAGGAGTTTGGCAATGGCCCCTTATCACGGATCTTGAGTGTTCATGTAATGTCATCCTTCCACTCTCTATTGGGCCATAAGAACCATATCGTTCTTCGAATTTTCATGACACATCTTCGACTAAATCTGCATTGGAAGAATAAATGTGCATGTGTCTCTGTCAGTCCTTCATTGCATAGGATACATGGGCCAAGGTGAGCAAGCCATGGTTTATCAGTCGTAGCCAACTTTTCTTGGACGGCAAGCCATAGAATAAATATGTGGCGTGGGAATTTGAGTGATCCCGAAAGTAGTGAAGACCAGCCTACTTTCGGCCCTGGTGGGTCAAATAACTCATAGATATAAGAGGTATAAGAGTGGCGATGGAGGAATTTAATACGTGCATGCCTACAGAATACTACGCTTTTGCCATTACCGATGCAGGGTAAATGGTACACATGGCATAATCAAAGTGCTAGCCCTCACAACTTGTGGAAGCGACTTGATCGTATGCTAACCAATGATACATGGACTTTGCGGTTTCCATCAGTATTCTACCAATGCCTCACTCCACGGACATCGGATCACTCGCCGATGGTGGTTAATGGGGATAATCAGCAGCGATTTGGAGGTATGTTCCGGTTTGACAACTTCCTTACTCTATCACCAGATTTTATTCCTAGCGTGCAGAGTATATGGCAGCAACAAATAGTGGGAGTGCCTATGTTCTCAGTCACCCGCAAACTCAAGGCACTCAAACCTATTTTTCGAGAACAGAGGAGAAATAAAGGGGATCTTTCTCACAATGTTGAGTTGGCAAGGGGGTTCCTGGAGCATGCCCAAGTGCTGGTAAGCTCGAACAGACAGGATGAGCTTATTCTTCTGTTGGAGCACTGCAGTCGGCTTGTGTATGCTAAGGCGGCCGAATTGGAGAGGATTATGCTGCAGCAGAGGGCAAAGATGGAATGGATGAAGGGTGGTGACCAGTCTCCAGAGTGTTCTTTCGTAAAATTGCCCAAAGAAGGACTGCTAGACGGATCATGCAAATTAATGATGCCCAAGGAATTACAATTACGGAACCAAATGCAGTAATACATGAATTTATCTCCTATTATCAATCCTTACTAGGGGGAGACAGGCGTCAGAGGGTGATGGACCTTCGGTTTCTTCGACCTTGGGCGAGGCATATCATAACAACTGAGGAGGCAGGCCACCTACTTGAACCGTTCAGTGCAGAGGATATAAAAAAAGCTGTTTTTGACATCAGCGAGGATAGAGCACCTGGACCTGATGGGTATTCATCAGGATTCTATAAAAAAGCATGGCTGGTGGTGGGACAGGAGATAACAAAGGCAGTACTGGATTTCTTTTCTACGGGGAAGCTTCTTAAACAGATTAATAGCACAATATTGACGGTTATCCCCAAGGTACACTCTCCCACATCTGTTGCAGATTTTCGCCCTATCTCCTGCTGTAACGTACTTTATAAAATCATTGCTAAACTTATTGTCCAAAAATTGAGTGTGATATTAGACAAGATTATCAGCCCCTGCCAGGCAGCGTTTGTCCCTGGCCGGAGTATAGGGGATAATGTTATGTTAGCACAGGAACTCTTCACTGGTTACAATCAGGCCCGACTCCCACCGAGATGTGCTTTGAAAGTTGACATTCGGAAGGCGTATGACACTTTCGAATGGGATTTCCTGCTATCGGTGCTTCAGCTTTTCGGTTTCCCAGAGACTTTCAGTCTATGGGTTGAGGAGTGTATCAGTTTACCTACCTTTTCGGTGGGGATGAACGGAAAGCCACATGGATATTTTGCGGGTGCCAGAGGGCTTCGACAGGGCGACCCCTTATCACCATATCTCTTCGTCCTTGTGATGGAGGTTCTACATATGGGAATACTACAGCTGATCGAGCAGGACATGAACTTCGCATTCCATTGGAAGTGTGACGATCTTAGAATCTTCCAACTGGGGTTTGCTGATGACTTACTCCTATTCTGCCGGGCCAATACTGCATCTGTTCGGGTCTTCAAATCCGGATTAGATAGATTTGCTGATTGGTCGGGGTTACACCTCAATGTTGAAAAAAGCCACATCATCATATCCCGATCAGCCCAGAATATACAAGAGGAGCTACTTGCGGTGTTGGGGTTTCAGGAAGGCCACTTACCGATGAGGTATCTGGGTCTACCATTGATCAGGAAGGCCACTTACCGATGAGGTATCTGGGTCTACCATTGATCTCTTCTCGATTATCTATCGCCGACTTCCAACCATTACTGATTAAGATCGATACACGGATCAATGGTTGGGAGGGATTGGCACTGTCATATGCCGGCAGGGTACAAATCATTAAGTCTGTTCTTGTGGCTATGGGTGTCTATTGGGCTTCAGCATTTATTTTGCCAAAAGGGGTCATTAAAAACATTGAGAAGCGATTGCGAGCCTTCTTATGGAGAGGTACGGAAAATAGTGGATACCCTAAAGTTGCATGGAAGGAGATTTGCAAACCGAAGGAGGAGGGAGGCCTTGGCCTTAAGGATATAGGAACTCTGAATCGAGCATTGATGTGCAAAAAACTCTGTGAAGTCATCCAATGTGATAAGACTTCTATTTGGGTCAAGTGGCTGCGGCATGGCAGACTACGAGATGATTCGATATGGACTATCCCGGAGAATCGTGGACCATGGGGATGGAGAAAAATGTTGAGGTTGAGAGGCTGGTTACGCTCAGTGGTGGAATATCGCATTGGTGATGGAAGTGATTTTTTCTTATGGAGGATCCCTGGCATCACCTTGGGCCCCTCCTAGACAGATTTCCGTGGGGACCCAACAGTCTGGGATTGCATGAGTCTACCATGCTAAGCTCGGTTATCTGTGATGGTCATTGGCACTGGCCATTGATCACGGACATGGAATGCGTGGAGATTACACCTGTGCTGCCTCAGATCCATGGGGGTACAGATCGTATTATATGGAAAGGTTCGAGTCGGAAACCCACTACCCAGGAGTTTTATCGGGCTATGATATCAGCAGGACCGAAAGTAGGTTGGGTTTCACTACTTTCGGGTTCTTTAAAGATCCCGCGATATTTGTTTATCCTTTGGCTAGCTATCCTGGAGAAGCTCGCAACGACGGATAAACCATGGCTTTCCCATCTTGGGTGCTGCGTGCTGTGCAATGAAGACATGGTGGAGTCACATAACCACCTGTTTTTCCACTGCAGATTTAGTAGAAGATGCCTCAGTAGTATTCGGCGCATTGTACGATTCCAGTGGCCTAATCGGGATTGGGTTAGTGATGTTGAATGGGGTGCAAGAAAATGGCGTGGAAGCACATCATCAATATATCCTACCGATGCCTGCTTGGATCGTGTGTATACCATATTTGGAGGGAGAGAGACCTGAGACGTTTTGAGCACGAGGAGAGGCCCCCGAGTGTAGTGGCCAACTTAATAGTAGAAGATGTTCGGCAACGTATACTTAGTATTAAGCTTCCTAGCTCTATTAGCACATGTTCCTTGTATAGACTGTGGCGTATCCCTTGGCCTGTTGAGGGAAGCGCCTAATGAGGGACACTGTTGTACTATACTTTCTTCTTAATGAAAATTACACTTACCCAAAAAAAAAAAAAAAAATTTACCACACAAATGCTTGGGTCTAGACCAACGTTTCAGACAGGTTTCGTCGAATTCTGAAAACATTCAAAATGTGTAGTAAATTTGCTAAGTGTAATAATAACTACAAGTTAGTGTAAAAAGGAAACGAAGTTCCTTTAATAAAACCGTGCAAAAAAGCTAAATTTTGAACGTTCTCAGAATTCTACGAAACTTGACCCAAACGTAGGACTAGACTCATGCATTTGTGTGGTAAATTTGCTAAGCGTAAAGACGAGGTGAGGAGAGGCGGTTTGGAGGTCGAAATAGGCGAGAAATTCCATCGTTCGCACTCGCACAGTTTTGGGGAAGGAAATGGAGTCATTCTAGCCGGGAACGACATTGATTTACGCATTGGTTTTTCATCCCTAGGATTAGGGTTTCGCCCCACCGAAGAATTTGTATGAGTGCATGAGGAAGACGAAACGACACTGGACGTTTTAGCCATGGATGATGACGGCGTTCGGGTTTCTGATGTTAGGGAAGACTTACCAATGGAAAAAGGTACGAACTTGGACGCGACTTTGGAGGATTCTGTGCGCCGCCCAAATCTAGGGTTAGGCGACGCACCATCGCAGAACAACAATGGCGGACAAAAAAGGGGCTTGTTCAACATGGTTGAGTTCATTTGTCTTGCCCAATCTGTAATCGACGCAGGTGATAATGAATCAATGTTGTCCTTGAAGAATTGAAATCAAAATGGGAATCGAGATTTGGGAAGAAGGTTGTCGTGCGATGTTTTCCGACAATAGCGTCGGTACCACGTGGGGCATGGAGAAACCTTATGCAGTCGGCGTTAGGGGATCGAACAACGGAAAAACGAATAGAGCTGCAGTCTGTTAATCCGTCGTCGCGCAGTTTGGTGAGCAAAACAGTACGGAAACGATGCCAATAGTTGTTGGTTCAGTTTCTGGTTCTTTTCCGACCACTCTGACGGAGATCTGGCTGGCGACAGCAGAAAATGATGTTTTGCCGGCGAGAATGGAGATGGCGCCGGAATCTACTGACGTGGGGGACGCAATCGCTGACGTCACCGCTGACATGGGGCATGACACAGGTGCTGACATCATCGCCAACATGGGACATGACACAGGTGCTGAGGTCATCGCTGATAGGGGACATGACACAAATGCTGATGCAGGCGATGATGTCAGCAATAAAGTGGAAAAAAATAGATTTTTTGCCCCTAAAATTGCTTCAACTTCTACGGGATTATTTGTCGGTAATATACCACTGCACGCTAATTCCAACTTAATTCTTGATGATAAAATTGCTCGTGATTTCAACAATTCATCCCACAAAACATTATCCTACATAGCCCCAAAGATGCAAATGGGAAGTTGTGGTACGACCTTCAATAGATACTATACGCGAGGGGTCCAAACGATGGAAATCAACAACAGTGGGTTACTTTTTGGGGAAATGACCGTATTATCATCACCTAAAAGAATATGCTCAATCGGTCTGGCCGGCATTACGGGAGGTTACA
>NW_011628349.1:5745-11760 GCF_000512975.1 Sesamum indicum
GGATGAAGATGGTGGGGAGACACCTTGCAAGGTTGATGTTGAATACGAATGGCTCCCCTCAAAATGCACGGATTGTATGACGATGGGGCATTCAGCTAAGGATTGTACATTGAACAAACCTCACAAACCGACAAAGCCACCGATAGCTGTTTACGTACAAAAAGCTGCCATTCTCCCCCAACCAACCGCCCCTGAAAAGGAAAGCAGTTCATTAAACCATACGGCTGATGAGACATCGAGACGAGAGGCGAATGATGTTCATGTAGAACGCAATGTATCCAAACATAGCGATAAGGGTAAGGAAGTGGTTATATATGATGCCTTTGATGCTTTACATTTGCTAGATGACGCAGAAGAGCCAACTAGGGGTCCTAACATTAGCAGCCCCGTCAGTAGTGATCCATGTTGAACATTGCTGCATGGAACGTCCGCGGTATTCTATGTGATGAAGAAACAACTGAGACACATAATCACTTATTCTTCCGATGCCGATTTAGCAGAAGATGCCTTATAGCCATACGGGAAATAATTCGATTAGATTGGCCCAATCGCACATGGGCAATGGATGTGGAATGGACAGTAAAAAAATGGAGAGGGAAGCATATCATCAATGCAGCATACCGAGCGTTACTTGAGTCATTGGTTTACCATTTGTGGCGAGAAAGAAACTCCAGACGGTTCCAGCAAAGTGAACACCCGCCTAATGGCTTCTCATATTATTGACGATGTTAGGCAGAGGATTTTGAGCCTTAATCTTTCCAGTTCGATTAGTACATGTGCTCTTTATAGACTATGGCGTATCCCTTGGCCTGTCGAGGGACTACCCAATTAATTGTTGTACTGTACCATATTTTTCATTAATGAAATTTACCATTATCGAAAAAAAAAGGGACCATCAACTCGCATTAAAGGACCTTGTCTCTGAATACAGGTTACATTTTTTGGGTATTTTGGAAACTCGTGTTGGATTAAATAATGTCATGCCTATTCAGTCATTTCTGCTTCCTCAATGGAAATGGTTTGTAGATTATGCCTCTATTGGAAACCGTATATGGCTTGCTTGGGATGAAAATATTATTGACGTACATGTACTTGAATCAGGGGAACAATTTATGCACTGTCGTGTTACTAGTAAGACTGATAATGAAGTTGTTATTACTACTATTGTTTATGGTGCATCTGAGGTGATTGATTGGAGAGCCCTATGGACCACATTAGGGACAGTGGCCCAACAGTGTACGGATGATCCATGGCTGGTGGGGGGGGGGGTTTCAACGCAATCCGTGATCTTAATGAGGTAGGTGGCATTTCGGGAGATATAAGGATGGCCATGGAAGAACTTAATGCTGGCATTCAGGAGGCCGGGTTATTGCTACTACCTATGCAAGGTGAATGGTATACATGGCACAACTGCACTACGACCACACGTAGTCTATGGAAGCGACTGGATTGGATTCTTATTAATGATCGTTGGCTTGCGAGGTTTCCTACATCGTCATATCATTGCCTTACGCCTGGTGGGGGGGGGGATTTCAACGCAATCCGTGATCTTAATGAGGTAGGTGGCATTTCGGGAGATATAAGGATGGCCATGGAAGAACTTAATGCTGGCATTCAGGAGGCCGGGTTATTGCTACTACCTATGCAAGGTGAATGGTATACATGGCACAACTGCACTACGACCACACGTAGTCTATGGAAGCGACTGGATTGGATTCTTATTAATGATCGTTGGCTTGCGAGGTTTCCTACATCGTCATATCATTGCCTTACGCCCCCGGACTTCTGACCACTCACCTTTAGTCTTATATGGGGATTCACAACAACAAAATGGAGGTATGTTTCGATTTGATAATTATCTAACCCATTCGCCTGATTTTATCCCTAGTGTACAGAATATTTGGCAGCATGAGGTGGTTGGCGTGCCTATGTATGCAGTGTCACGTAAACTAAAAGCCCTCAAACCGGTCTTCAGACAGCAGAGGAGGAATAAGGGAGACTTGACTCTCAATGTCCAATTAGCGAAGGGATTCCTTGAAGAGGCACAAAACTTGGTGAGTTCAGACAGGCAGAATGAGCTCTTCCTTTTTCTAAGTCCTCCCATCTCCAATATGAAGCTCCACCATTGGTTGGATATAGCTGCGCAGACGAAGCAGCTTTCTCCAACCCCACGATCCTCCCTGTTCGCCAACTGTCTATATGGAGTTATTCCGTAATCGTCCGTGCTGCAACCACTCAACCCAGATAGATGTTCGGTCACATGCTTGGCCAATTGTGGGCACAGAAGTTACAAGGGCAGTACTGGATTTCTTTACCACGGGGAAACTCCTTAAACAAGTTAACTCCACACTTTTGGCATTGATCCCCAAGGTACATACTCCTATGTCTGTCAATGATTTTAGACCAATCTCATGCTGCAATGGTTTTATATAGGTCATTGCTAAACTGCTTGTCCAAGGGTTGAGTGTGGTTCTGGACAAGTTAATCAGTCCCTGCCAAGCAGCCTTCATCCTGGGAAGAAGCATTGAGGACAACATTATGTTAGCACAGGAACTGTTCACAGGCTATAACCAGATACACCTTCCCCCAAGATGTGCACTTAAAGTGGATATTAGAAAGGCCTATGACACAGTCGAGCGTGACTTCCTTGTTGCGATTTTACAGTTCTTCAACTTTCCAACTACATTCATTAGATGCATTGAGGAGTGCATTACGACGGCCTCATTTTCGATTGGTCTCAATGGAAAACCTCACGGGTTTTTAATGGAGCAAGAGGTCTACGACAAGGAGACCCTTTATCTCCTTACCTTTTTGTGCTTGTCATGGAAGTTTTACATTTGGGATTTTTACAATTAATTGAACAGGACATGCAATTCACCTACCATTAGAAGTGTGAGCTAGCTAGAGTATTCCAGTTGGGTTTTGCAGACGATCTCCTACTTTTCTGCAGAGCTGATATGGACTCTATCCGAGTGTTCAAGATGGGACTGGACAGGGTCAGGCCTCCGGTTGAATGTACAAAAGAGTCACCTAATTATTTCCCGTCCCGGTCTGGATAGGAAAGAACAGATGCTAGCAGTGCTGGGCTTTCAAGAAGGGCATCTCCCGATGAGGTACTTGGGTCTCCCTCTACTCTCATCTAGATTGTCTATTTCCGATTGTCAACCACTTTTATCTAAAATTGATGCACGTATTACTAGATGGGAAGGAATATCATTATCATATGCTGGGCGGGTACAAATCATCAAATCTGTACTTTCAACACTGAGCTTGCATTGGGCATCTGCATTTATCTTACCGAAGGCTGTCATTAAGGAAGTGGAGAAACACCTACGAACATTCCTATGGAAAGGAACCTCAATGACGGGATATGCCAAAGTAGCGTGGAAAGATGTTTGCAAACCGGTAGAAGAAGGGGGTCTAGGAATTAAAGATATTGGTATTCTTAATCGTGTCTTAATGACAAAGAAATCGTGTGATGTCATTAGATGTGACCGAACATCTATCTGGGTTGAGTGGTTGCAACATGGACGATTACAAAATAACTCCATATCGACAGTTGGCGAACAGGGAGGATCGTGGGGTTGGAGAAAGTTGCTTCGTCTTCACAGCTATATCCAACCAATGGTGGAGCTTCGTATTGGAGATGGGAGGACCTTCTATCTTTGGAAGGATCCATGGCATCAACTTGGACCCCTGCTTCCTAGATTTCCACGTGGACCGAACTTACTTGGGCTTGAAGACTCCATTAAGCTTTCTTCGGTCATTGATGGGGGCCAATGGCACTGGCCCCTCATCACGGATCTGGAATGCCTCCAAATCACATATACACTACCTCAGATTCATGGAGGCGATATGATCATATGGCGATTTCCTGATGGGCAACCCACTACCCAAGCACTTTATCGACTCTTTTTTTTTTGGGTAAGTGTAATTTTCATTAAAGAAAAGAAAATATAGTACAACAGAGTCCCTCTTTAGGCGCTTCCCTCGACAGGCCAAGGGATACGCCACAGTCTATACAAGGCACATGTGCTAATAGATCTAGGAAGCTTAATACTGAGTATACGTTGTCGAATATCTTCTACTATTAAGTTGCCCACTACGCTCGGCGGTCTCGCCTCGTGCTCAAAACGTCTCAGGTTTCTCTCCCTCCAAATATCGTATACACATGATCCAAGCAGGCATCGGTAGGATATATTGATGATGTGCTTCCCACGCCATTTTCTTGCTCCCCATTCAACATCACTGACCCAATCCCTATTAGGCCACTGGAATCGTACAATGCGCCGAATACTACTGAGGCATCTCCTACCAAATCTGCAGTGGAAAAATAGGTGGTTATGTGACTCCACCATGTCTTCATTGCACAGCACGCAGCACCCTAGATGGGAGAGCCATGGTTTATCCGTCGTTGCGAGCTTCTCCAGGATAGCTAGCCAAAGGATAAATAAATGTCGCGGGATCTTTAAAGAACCCGAAAGTAGTGAAATCCAACCTACTTTCGGTCCTGCTGATATCATAGCCCGATAGAACTCCTGGGTAGTGGGTTTCCCACTCGAACCTTTCTCCATATAATGATCTGTACCCCCATGGATCCGAGGCAGCACGTGTGTAATCTCCACACATTCCATGTCTGTGATCAATGGCCAGTGCCAATAGCCCTCACAGATAACCGAGCTTAACATGGTAGACTCATGCAATCCCAGACTGTTTGGTCCCCGTGGAAATCTGTGAAGGGGGGGCCCAAGGTGATGCCAGGGATCCTTCCATAAGAAAAAATCATTTCCATCACCAATACGATATTCCACCACTGAGCGTAACCAGCCTCTCAACCTCAACATTTTTCTCCATCCCCATGGTCCACGATTCTCCGGGATAGTCCATATCGAATCATCTCGTAGTCTGCCATGCCGCAGCCACTCGACCCAGATAGAAGTCCTATCACATCGGATGACTTCACATAGCTTTTTGCACATCAATGATCGATTAAGAGTTCCCATATCCTTAAGGCCAAGTCCTCCCTCCTCCTTCGGTTTGCAACTCCATGCAACTTTAGGGTATCCACTATTTCCGGTACCTCTCCATAAGAAAGCTCGCAATCGCTTCTTAATATCTTTCATGACCCCTTTTGGCAAAATAAATGTCGAAGCCCAATAAACACCCATAGCCACAAGAACAGACTTAATGATTTATACCCTGCCGGCATATGACAGTGTCACTCCCTCCCAACCATTGATACGTGTATCGATCTTACTCAGTAATGGTTGGAAGTCGGCGATAGATAATCGAGAAGAGATCAATGGTAGACCCAAATACCTCATCGGTAAGTGGCCTTCCTGAAACCCCAACACCGCAAGTAGCTCCCCTCGTACATTATGGGCTGATCATTGTGTGGTAAATTTCCTAAGCGTAATAATAACAACAAGTTAGTGTAAAAGGCCAACAAACTTGTTTTAATAATACCGTGCAAGGCCCGACAGAATAGGAGTAAGTCATCAGCGAACCCCAGTTGGAAGATTCTAATATCGTCACACTTCCAATGGAATGCGAAGTTCATGTCCTGCTCTATTAGCTGTAGCATTCCCATGTGTAGAGCCTCCATCACAAGGACGAAGAGATATGGCGATAAGGGGTCGCCCTGTCGAAGCCCTCTGGCACCCGCAAAATATCCATGTGGCTTTCCGTTCATTCCCACCGAAAAGGAAGGTGAGCTGATACACTCCTCAACCCATCGTCTGAGCATCTCTGGGAAACCGAATAGCTGAAGCACTCGACAGTGTCATACGCCTTTCGAATATCAACTTTCAAAGCACATTTTGAGTAATGAGGAATCTACCACTTTACTGTTACCATTCACACCAGCAGATGTCAAACAGGCGGTTTTTGACATGGATGAGGACAAAGCCCCTGGCCCGGACGGATACTCATCGGGCTTCTTCACAGCAGCATGGCCTATAGTTGGACAGGAGGTGACTTCGGCAGTACTGGACTTCTTTAGTACAGGCCGACTTT
>NW_011628350.1:0-2794 GCF_000512975.1 Sesamum indicum
TTCTAAATTAAATAATAGCTATAAAACATTACAAAAATAAGTAAAGTAGCTCTAGAAATAGGCTTGAAATCAACAAAACTTGAGCAAAAGATAATGGACAAAATGCATGAAACACCCCTGTGTTTTAAAAAGTATGCAAAAAACACCCCCCCTGTTTTCAGAATATGCTATAAACCCCTTCCTGTTTTGTTTTAGTCAGCAAAAAACCTCCATTCTGTTAGCAACTAACGGGAAGTGGAGGAGACGCGTGTCTGCTGCGTTTCGTAGTCATTTTATGTGGTTTAAAATATTCTTAATTAACCGCTTCCTCTTTAGCCGGAAACTTGTTTCTAAGTTTTCGGCACCGTCTGGATGAATTTTTTACGGTTAATGCTACCATTAGAACCCTCTTTTCGAGACGAATATTTTCGTAACTTCAATTTGAGTTTTCATCAATCATAGGGAGTTTGCTCAAGCAACGATTGCCGAACATGTTTGCTGTCGATTCATTTTCGTCCGGTCGAATGTCGGTCTCAGACCACCACCATCAGACTCATCTTTTCAAAACGATTCTAACGAGACCGGTCTCACTCAATTTGGTAAAAAATTTATGGAGATATGATGATTTTAACAAAATTTCAGTTGCCGACGACAAGATTTTGGGAGGGGAAGCCGGGGGGTTGGTCGTGGGGGGGCAGGGGGTAAGAGGGTCGGTGGGTAGTTAGTTTTTTTTTTAGCTATATAATAATAATATATTTTTAAAATTTTAAATTATTTATGTATTATATAAGTTAAATAATTTGTTGAATTTAAATCTTTTATTTTTTTTAAAATCTAACGGTTGAGATTAATTGATTAGATCTAATGATTAATATTTGATAAAAAAGATCCAACGGTCATCAAAATAATAATAATATATATTAAGTAAAGGTATAACAGTTATTTTCTAAAAAATTAACACCGTTAGTTGGATTTAACGGAGAGGGGGCGATTGAGCTGAGTTTTACAACACACATGGGAGCTTTTAGCCTATTCCGATAACAAGGGGACTTTTTTTTCAGACATTTTAAAACTCATGGAGATTTTATGCATTTTATCCAAAAACTTGCACGATGTCTGAAGTATTTTTGCACCAAAAGGGATTGTAAATTCATATAACTAGTACATAGACTGTTTTATCCATAAAATTTCAACAGTTATCTTGCAGCAAAAATCCGCCACCTCAACAAAACTTAACAGCAGCAATGATCTAAGGAATTTTTTTAAAGTTTTTGGGCAGCATACTTCTTAACCCTTTTTTGTTTTGGGCTTAGAAAATACAACTAATTTAACATGTCCGTTTGATGAATTTTCAGGAGATAAAAGACATTAGGAAAGACTGGTTAATTGAAAACTAATTAAATAAATAATCTAGTTTGATCACCTAATCGGTGGTCAGAATCACCATAATGACACTTGAAATGTAGAGGGTTTTAAACTAGTTGCTCTGAGGCTCTAGCTTAAATCTATTTTTTTAACCCCTTAAGGCTAGAAGCTATTAAAAGCAGGGGTTCGCGCCATTCTAGTTATTCCAATAAATAAGAGGAATATGGCAAAGGCACAATAAACCAAAATGGGGGAAAAAGATCAAACCATTTGATGAGGAGTGAACAATAAAGAATTGATTTAGGGCAAAGGAAGAATTGACCAACACTTGAGAAAAAACCCTAGAAATGAGGAGAATCAAAAGGAGAGAAGGCTCGATCAAGAAAAGGAAGAAAATAAAAAAAGATCAACATGGCAATTAGCCATTAGGAATCTTCAGGAATTGGCCAGCAGAGGGTGAGCCAGGTGTTGGTTGCGGTGGTTGCCAGCAACAAAGGGTAAGAAATAAAATATTTATGATTTAAATAGTATAAAAAATATAGACACTTTAATCATTTTTCACTTACATGTGATGTTAATGTGATCAATTTGCTTCTTATCATATCAAGCTAGGGCTAATTGGCTGAATAAGTTGGAATAACCGTCCCAATTCCTTAGATGTTTCTTCTTAAGTGTAGTTTAGAGTTGCAAAAAATTAGAGGTCTCTTATGAATAGGTAAGTTGGTAGGCTAAGTAAGAAAGTTTGTATAGGGAATCTTGTTTGAAAGCAATGAGCAATTTAACTGTGAAAATTGAAACATAACTAGTGGCTGTATGAGTTATGCTATTCAATTATGTGCAACTTAAGTGCAATGTTAATTGCATGTGCATACTCCTGAGAATCCATATTAATTGCATCAGATACATTATTTTCCAATAAAATAGCCACTTTATGTCATTTAACACCTCAAACCACTTATTATGGTTCATTCACCTTTCGGTATGGGATAATTAATTGATAGGATTCCGTGATTATATATGGCGAGGAATTATTTAATAATATTTATAGTTAATTTTTTATTTAATAGTATTAATGGATATAAGTGCATACTAAAATATATATGCTACTTATTTTGTAGGATAAAACTTGTGATATAAATGAAATTTTAATATTAACTTGTGATTCAAATAGAGTTTCTATTGGAAGATACTTAAGTTTTATAACCTTCAATCTTGAACAACATTTAGAAGGAGAATAGATGCATTAGAGTTTAGAAGAATGTTTCTCCGAACCATGGTAGACTACCGAATTGGAGATGGGAGGAATTTCTTCTTGTGGCAGGATCCATGGCACCACCTTGGCCCTCTTTGCGACACCTTCCCACGAGGACCGAGGATTCTTGGACTAGATGAGTCATCCAGACTAAGCACGGTGATTCATGAAGGAGTATGGCAGTGGCCCATTATCACA
>NW_011628350.1:3062-4469 GCF_000512975.1 Sesamum indicum
TGTGTGTGTGTGTGTGTGTGTGTGTGAGAGAGAGAGAGAGAGAGAGAGATTAGCTGCTTTGTCAACACACAAAAACCAACATTTGTCAACACACAAAAACTAGTGTTCCTCGGCCTCCAATCTTTGTTGCATCGTAGGATACACTAACAATCTTCCACGGGTCTGGTGCATTCCAATGAAAGTCACCCACCTCACACCTATAGTTTTATTTAGATAACATAATATACAAAATATTTGAGAAAACGGTGAAGTTGTGAAAAGTTTAATAAGATTTACAAAGTACTTATTGGTAACCTTCTTCATATATATATATATATATGATTGATTAATATAGATATATTGTGAAGTATGAAACGCAGCAAAATAAAATTATATAATTATGCATAATTACTTCAAAAACTAATGCGGGTCAGAAATATAATATCATACTTCAATTAATTATGAGGCCAAGAAAAAAAAATTCATTTCCTTTGTTTAAACATCTCAACTCAGAACATATATTCCGATTTTCACAACTATCGCACGGATCTTAATACTATTCATTAAGTATAATTTAAGTGATAGAATAATCTTATGGTAATTGCAATTAGTCCAAGTGAAAATATAAATCTACCATAGTATATTTAGAATAGATATCAACGTAAAATAATTTTAATAAACTTTTGTAAGCAATAAATGACCAGAATTAGCACGTATCCTGTTCTTGGTAGGTTTGCAGAATTTGAACCTGACTTGTTCAATTACAAAAAATTGAAACAATATATAATTAATTTTTTTCTAAACATCTTAGACATCTTTAGTAGTTTTTGCTTTACTAGAATATAAAGTACAATTATTAATTAAATTGAATTTACTCGCTAACTAGTGATGTGTGTACTAATTCCGATCATTTATTGCTAGCAAAGTTTTATTGAAATTATTTTAAGTTGATATCTATCATAGATATCTTTATTTTGTTCACTTGGATTAATTGCAACTACCATAAAGTTATTATATGACAAATTATAATTCATGAATAATATTAAGATCTGTAATACTACTAGAAATTCACGTATATATTATTATATTCTGGTTTGAGATGTTTAAATTAGTGATGTATGTGCTAATCCTGATAATTTATTTCAAGCAAAATAAAATGAAATTATGGGTTGATGTGTTTAAACAATGGAAAATACTTTTGTTTTCACTTCATAATACTTTTGGTTCCAATTTTCCAAATACTTAAGCATAATTATATAACTTTGTTTTGTTGCATTTCATATTTCACAAATTTATCTATATCTATAATTCATGTATGCATAATCTTACAACCAATAATACTTAGTAAATTTTGTTAAACTTTTTATAAATCTATTATCTTCTTGATATTTCGTTCATCCTGATGGCTTATTTGAATAAAAACTATAG
>NW_011628350.1:6465-11750 GCF_000512975.1 Sesamum indicum
ATCGACAATTACAGGAATAATGATGGGTTTGTAAAACCCTTATACAATAATGAAATAACAAATCAATAATACAATATGAAAGCAATAAGATAAATGGCAGGAGCCAAATCCGACAATCGAATGCCCAAGCTCTACCACCAATTGGTTACCCTCACGGTTGTACGAACCCACAAAGCCACCAAGACACAAAGACACTTAGACCCACAAAGATCATTTAGGCTTCACTAAGAATTACTCACAACATACTAAGTATTTTGTTCTTCACAAAGAAGATGATCCCACAAAGAATTTCACAAAGAAGATTTTGGTTTCTCTTGTTCTTTTTTTAAATTTTTTGTTCGGTTCTTGTCAAACCAGAAAAAGGGAAGAGATTTATAATGGTGAGAAATTAAAGACGAAGGCGGTGGAGTATTTTCCAAAAGCCATGGAAATTGTAATTGAGAGAAACAAGAATGAGGGAATTGAAGAAGAAAGAGGTAGAAACCGATCGGTTGAAATGAAGAGAAAAAAGGGAGTTTTAGGGTTAAGAAGATCATGGATCGGGTTTGTAGGTCAGGTCAATAGGTCATGGCCGGCAGCAAAGTGGGCTACCATCCAGTGAGGGGTTTTGGTAAATTGGGCCATGGGCCAAAATTCAACAGGTGGAAATCCAAGTATTATGGGTTGAGACATTCAACTATAGGGGCAAAATGGTTGTTTAGCTTAATAATTATTTGAGGTTTGATATATATATATATATATATGTATATCTATGTTAATTTGTAAATAATTTAGCATATATAGTTATATAATTTTATTTTAACTACTGCTATAATTTTGTAAAATTTAAGTAGCTTTTAATGACACGCAATAAAGCACATTAAGAATGAGAAAATTGATAGAAAGTCAATTTAGAATTCCTATTTTATTTTTAAGAAAATCTTAAGGAAAATATATTGTTATCTGGTTCGCTTTAATTTGATTCCAAACGGTTAAAGAACTTGAAATTTATTTGGCTGATGAAAGGCTAAATATGAGATGTTTAAACATGGATTGAGATGTTTAAATATAAGTAAAAATTCAGGTATCATGGATTGAGATGTTTAAACAAGGAAAATATATATTGTTTTGGTTGAAAAAAATATACTGTTTTGGTTTCAGTATTACTTGAGCTTTAAGTGTTTAAATTCTTAAGCAAAAATATATAATTTATTTTGTTGCATTTTATATTTTCTCAAATTTATCTATATTTACAATTCATAAATGAGATCTTAACAATAAGTACTTCGTGAATTTTGTTAACTTTTCAACTTTGCTAGCTTCTCTATATTTTGTTTATCATGCTGACTTATCTGAATAGAAACTTACAGAGATAAGTTGACTTACCTTAACACAAAAGATCCATGGACGATTGTTAGTGTATCTGATGATGCAGCGAATATGGTGGCGGAGTAACTAGAATTTTCTTGTGCTTCGATGCTCGAAGTTCCCCTATACTTTTATACAACCATTTACTAGCTACTCCGAAAGTTGCATTATATTAGCAGTTATGACAACGTTCTAACGACTTCTAAATTGTTTTGATATATGAAACATTATGTGATCGACCTGTGCATTATGAAAAATTGAGTTAAAATAACATAAGCAAGCAATACCATGCTGGTATAGCTTCATAAACTGGTCATACAATGAGATTTCTACATCTAATAAATCTATCTATTCTTTCTTTCCCTTATAATATGATTGGAGTATTTATGCAGATATGACGAATAATTGAACTTATATATGAGGCTAAAGATGACGTGGTTAACGAGCTGGACATTTACAAATCTCATATATTGCCATGTTCCTCCTTTAGGAGGAAGTGAATCTTCTAATCTTCTTAAATTCTAATACATCTAAATTTGAAGTTTATGGGGGATTGCCCTTAAAGTTGTTCAAGATAACATGTTGTAATACTTGAGTATCTTTTAATAGAAAGTTACTTTGATCGCAATATATGAAATTTTCATTGATATCACTAGTTTTATCCTATAAAATAAGTAGCATATATTTTTGTCTCGCACTTATATCCATTAATACTATTAATAACAAATTAACTATGAATATTATTAAATGATTCCTTTCCATATATAATCATGGATTCCTATCAATTAATTGTCCCATACCAAAAAATGAATGAACCATGATAAGTAGTTTGAGGTGTAAAATGGCATAAAGTGACTGTTTTATTGGAAAATAATGCGACTTATGCAATTTAATATGAATTCTCAACAGTGCGCAATTCTTGCACTTAAATTGCACATAAATAGCATAATTCATACATATATATATATATATATATATATGGTGTAGAATCACATATAGTACGTTTTTGTGAATACTAAATTTTGTAGATAGCTACTATCGCTAGATGTGTTTCAATTTTCACTGTTAAATTGTTAATTACTTCCAAGCAAGATTCTTCATACAAACTTGCTTACTTAGCTTACATGCTTAATTTTTTATAAGAGAGTACTAATTTTTAGTAGTTTTAAATTACACGTAAGATGAAACATCTATATAAAGCTACATTTATTTTCATGGATTAGGTCGGATATTTCACCTTATTCAGCCCAATCCGGAATTTACTTGCAATTTTTATAGCCTTTGATTATTAAGTCTGGATGGTGTATGTGATAAAGATTGGATTCATATCCTAGATGAGTTAGTACCTGTCCCAGCTTGATATGATAAGAAGCAAATTTACAATACTAGCTTCATATGTAAGTGAAACGGGAAAAATATTATTTTAGTCCGCTAAGTATGCCTAATTTTAATTTTAGTCCGATAACTATGTCAATTTTTGTTTAGGTCCAGTAACTTATGAAATTGCTTACTTTTAGTCCTCTGACAGACTTTCGGATAATTTTACCCCTATGAGTGCATATGGACTAAAACTGCCTTTCAAAAGTTGCATAGAGGTAAAATTGTTCGAAAAACTGTCAGATGACTAAAAGTAAGCAATTTCATATGTTACTGGACCTAAACAAAAATGAACATAATTATCGGATTAAAACTAAAATTATGCATACTTGGCGGACTAAAATAATACTTTTCCCTAAGTGAAAATAACCAAAGTGTGTATTTTTCTTATTATTTAAATCATAATTTTTTTATATCTTACCTTTTATCTCCGACAACCACCGCGACCAACAGCTTGCCCACCTTCACCGCGGTGTTCCTGGTGATTCCCGTTGGTTAATCACTCAAGCCTCCTCTATCTTTGGTTCTCCTCATTGCTGGGGTCTTTTCACCGGTGTCGGTCATTTCTTCCATTGCCCTCAATTAATTGCTTGTTATTCACTCATCAAATGGGTTGATCTTTTTCCCTCATTTTGGTCTGTTGAGCTTTACCTTCTTCCTCTCTTTGATTGGAATAGAATGGCGTGAACCCTACTTTTATAGCTTCTAGCCCTAAGGTGGGAAAAATGTTTCATTTAAGCTAGAGGCTAATAGCAAACTAAATTGCTTCATTTGGTTCTACCCCACTCCTTCGGAATGCGACTAAAAGTAATTCATATGTTACTGGACCTAAACAAAAATGAACATAATTATCGGATTAAAACTAAAATTATGCATACTTGGCGGACTAAACTAAAACTTTTCCCTAAGTGAAAATAACCAAAGTGTGTATTTTTCTTATTATTTAAATCATAATTTTTTTATATCTTACCTTTTATCTCCGACAACCACCGCGACCAACAGCTTGCCCACCTTCACCGCGGTGTTCCTGGTGATTCCCGTTGGTTAATCACTCAAGCCTCCTCTATCTTTGGTTCTCCTCATTGCTGGGGTCTTTTCACCGGTGTCGGTCATTTCTTCCATTGCCCTCAATTAATTGCTTGTTATTCACTCATCAAATGGGTTGATCTTTTTCCCTCATTTTGGTCTGTTGAGCTTTACCTTCTTCCTCTCTTTGATTGGAATAGAATGGCGTGAACCCTACTTTTATAGCTTCTAGCCCTAAGGTGGGAAAAATGTTTCATTTAAGCTAGAGGCTAATAGCAAACTAAATTGCTTCATTTGGTTCTACCCCACTCCTTCGGAATGCCTTTTATCCCCTAAAAATCCATCAAACGCATAGTTATATTTTTTAAAGGACAAAAAAATAATAATCTATTTTTATCCATTTAAATAAATACCGAACTATATATATTCAATACAAGTAAACAAAATATTACCCGTCCTAATTTAATCTCATCCGTCACCAAATCACTCATTTATCAATTTCACATTTATTCCATCTATCAAACTAAATTAGGGTTAAGAATATAAACAAAAACACTCCCCTAGACAGCTATATCAAATACTATTGATGCTTGATCAACTAATAACTATACATTAGGCTCCATTTATTTGGTGGGAATGGAATATCACATAAATAATAAAATTACAAAGAATTCAATTAATAAAAGTATTATTCCAGTCAAATGCTTGGATAGCACACAATATTTAAATAGAAAAATCAATCAAAATCTTTAAAAAAAATATTTGGTATACTATATATATACACACACACAATAAAAGGAATGAAAATTATATTTAGATAAGCTAACAAAAATGAGGGCGATATATTTGTGTATATATATATATATGCATTTATGTGTATGAAACTATAGACTATATTCCTACAATAAAATAAAACAAAAGTTATTAGGTATTTATATATTAAGCATATCTATACAGACATATTATAAAAAGATAGTTGATATAAAAAAGGAATAAAATACAAACATCTTTATTGACATATTTAAATGAATAAAACTACCATCCGAATATTAAGATTTCAGATTGCTGAATTTTTTATCTTAGTCAACTGGCCGTGCAACTTGCAGTATTTCTTTAAACTACACGAATCATTGTCTCACCCTTAATTTTCTTTTCTTACTTTTTCTGCACATGTTTCACAGTCTGTCCACTCAAATTTCTAACAATTATAATTTTGAGGAACACTACAAGAAGTCATGGGAATAGCTAAATAATTTAAAAAGGAGGATATATTTGTTGATAATTAGCAACAAATTCAGTAAGGGATAAGAATTTTAAATTTTTGTGATTTCAAAATTAACATTAGAGATGAAATATTTTCTTATTATAATTAGAAAGGAGTTTTAATGTTGCAAAATTTCAATCATTTATTGATAGAAATTATTTTAAGTTGATATCTGTCCTAGATATATTGACATATTTTTATTCTTTCGCTTGAATTAATTGCATCTACCATAAGGTTATTACATGACATAAATTATATATAATTCATGAAT
>NW_011628351.1:0-2912 GCF_000512975.1 Sesamum indicum
CTTTATGGGACAAAGAATAATTTTAAAAAACAATCAATTGGATTGGATCCAAAATAGACATTTGTAAGTTACTAAATACAAAAATACCAGTAGAGTTCACAAGTCTAAGACTTTTGGAAAGTTCGGAGAAATTAGACTTGAGGTGGAGAACCAAACTGGTTACGAAGATAATCCATTCGGTGGGATCGAGGTAGTGCATATTTAGTGGGATTTCTTGTAACATCCTAAATGAGAATGGAATTCTCATTCAGTAAAATTCCACCGAAAGAGAAGATGTTGAACTGTTTCTGATAAGGAAGAAATTGAACCTTGATTGAACATGGTTCAATCGGTGCTTCACTAGATGTGGACTTTTGAAAAACCGTCCAGTTGTAAAACATTGTGTTTTCTTAAAGTCGTAATACAGACATATACTTGATATGGCTAAGTAAACCTGTGTCGTACCAAAGTCTTGAGTATGAGAAATGGTCCTGCATACATTAAAAGACTATTGGGAGGAAAATTTGACTCAGAATCTAATTTATACAAGTTCGTTATGAAATAATACAAACATCAATTGTAGGAACTTATCTGAACATGTCTAAGTTCTCCAAAGGATAGTCAGAAAACTCCAGTTACCTGAAAGGTTCGAGTTCTTGAAATCGGACAAGAGGAAGCGATGTAGGACATCTATCCAAATAAATGGCTTGGAGACATAAATACGCTATGGAGTTCAAACTAGGTTTGAATACCCTACATAGTTATTTGGACAAGTTCATGAGGTACATGACTTCGTCAAAAACAAGGTGGAAATTCAATGGAAGCCCAATTGTGTTCCAAGTGTTTTAGAGGTTCCGAATGTCTCGATCATTTGGAATGATATAAAGACATCTTGAAAGTCTAAAACACGAACATTGTTTATCATATTTTTCTATAATACGAATTGGACTCCTATCTAAGGATAAGCTATCCAAGATTCAGCCATGGTAGACTAATGAGTTGCTTAGATATTTGTTATCCCCTACGTCTTTGTTGTAAGCTGCATGGAATGTTATTTGGTGCATTAAGCCCGATGTTGCTCATGCTTTTTAAGCATAAAAATGTATATCGAGTGTGCACCGATGAGGCAACAAATAACTGTTGAAAGGGCAATCTTTAATACCTAAATAAGGATTAAATAAGAGCTCTTGATGCATATTAATGGAGGTTGGTTTTGGAAGGCTATAGCAATAGTAGCTTCCAGCATCATATAAATAATATTTAATCTAAAAAATGAATGTACATTCGAGGTTTAATGATAATGTGGTAATATTGGAAAGGTTCCAACTGGAATATCATAAAGAACCTAATCATGAAAAATTTAATATATGGTAAACTTTGAAAGTTATACTGGAAAAAGTTTGGGATTGAAAAACAACGCTCAATTATTGGGTGTTCTACCTAGCAGAGCCGTGCTAATAGTCACCTTGGAGGATGACATCTGGGCTATGGCACAATATAAAAGGCCCGAGATCTCATCACAAGTCTAAGGAAAAATCTTAGACACCATCATCTGCTAGGAGCGATGATAGAAAGATGTAACGTGCGGTTGGACCGCAGAACATCGGCAGAAACTAGAGTAGACCCATAAGACCTAGCCAGTATCGCAGATTAGTCATAATCAGATTAATCTAAAAACATGAGCAATTCGCTTTAAGGTCAAGTGGGAAATTGTTGGAATAGATGGCCAAAAAGCCAATTAGATTGGCGATTTTGAGAACCATTCAAGCAATCTTTATTTAAGCAATATTTTCTTGACGAATATAATAAGTATTCATCTTTTGTGCATGTAAGTATTGTGCTTACCAAATTACATCAACTACAACTTTGACGTCACAACACACGCCCATAGACCACTTTGTAACCCATGTAGTTGGGTTGCGCATTGGATGGTGGCTATGAAGGCCAATTCTATGGGTTGGCCTGAAATATTCTAAGTCGAAGACCTCGAATCTGGCATTGAGAGTCCTACTGAGACCTGCACTGAGTATTGCATTCATTGGATGAGTGCCATGTTTCATCCGTGACAGGCATTGGAGATCTATGAAATTTTAGTGGGTTAGTTGACAAGGTGGTCAGCTGACTGAACTAACACGCGGGGATCGTCATATGGAAGCCTTAGATGCTTGGTCGGAATAACTTAAGTCCCTAGCTCTGATAGTACGGGAGTAATCCTTAGAATTGAGAAATCACGACAATCACGTGTATGCGATGCTTGCATCTTGGATTAGTACATCTATACAAGGTATATATATATATATATGTAAATTAGTTATTTGGAATAACTAATAAAAATATAACACAAAAATGATCCTACCCTTGAAGTTTCTAATTCGGCTGCCCTCTCACAAGCACACTTGGTGTGTTCTTTCACCCTAATTTTATTCTAGCAGAGATAACTTGGGAATCTCATATTCTGCTGTGGTGTATACGTGTCTTTAGAGGGCTACTACATTGATGTCTTATGTCAACTTCGAAACAAATCAAGAGAAAGGTAATCATTGATTTACGTTTTTTGCACGTCTTGTTTTAATTTCACTATAAGCCCCATTTAGTTTTATTATTGTTATTATTAACTACGTCGAACGCCCGGGAACTCCAAGGGTACACCCCTGGGAATCATAGTTTTTTTACGTTTCAATTGTAATTTATGAATTTTATATTACCGGTTCTACTTGCCCGTTTCCAGGCCGAACCACTAGCATTTTTGTTGCTTTCATTTCCACAACGTAATTTGAAAACAATGCAACTTTAGAAGCAGCTAAGGAAGCGATTTGGATGAAAAACTACATCGGAGACTTGGTTGTATCGTCTAGCATTGCTGACATAGTTATCTTCTGTGATAACAATGGAGCAGTAGCATAAGCAAAGGAACCGAGATCTCATCACCATTG
>NW_011628351.1:3072-4393 GCF_000512975.1 Sesamum indicum
CCTAGATGTATTTTATTCTAACAATTAATCGACATTATGTAATATTATTTTTAAGGAAATAAAATGAGTATTCGCTTATTTTGGCATCTACTTTTTTGTTCTTATTTTGTATGTTTGCATTTTCTTGAACATCATGACAAAGCCCATAGACCACTTGACAACCATGTTAACGTGAATTTTCTTGAACATCATGTTAACGTGCTTTCACAGCTTTTGAAGGATGTTTTAACGCATTTCAATAAGTAATTGTATGGTCAAAATAGCTCGTTTGATTTTTGAAATTAATTGGATGATTCAAGCATGTGAAAAGTTGAAATTTTCTATATTTATGCTTTTTTATGTTGTTTTATGTTAAACACACAAAATATATGAAAAACATTGCAGCAGCACTGCCGCTGTTGGGGCACAGTATTCACCCAACCAGACTAGCGCAAGCAAGGGAGCCTGCATGCGCGGAAGCTAGCAGAGAGCAAGCGCGTGTGAGCAACTGCAATGCAGCCATGCGCGCGAATGCTAGGAGAGGGCCAGAGCGCACGCACAAGCAACGACGACAGTACGTGCTACAGGGCTGACAACCAACGGCACGGATGTTTTTTGCCCGTAATTCGAAGATTTGATTTTCTGAAATTTTATTCAGTATTAATTATATGTTTTAATTTTTTGGGACAAAACTGAATTTTTTCAAAAATTAAAATTGCATAATTAATTGGCCAATACACCTATTTTTTTATCAGCGTTTTGATTGCAAATTGTGAGCTTGTGTTTTCTTCGTAAAATTATTTTTTGTTATATTAGATATCCTGGAATATAATATTACATGGGATGTATATTATGTGATGTATGGATGGATGATCTCGGAGCCCACGACCTCTCGTATGCCCTTGTAATGTTTCTTCTCTCTCCCTCTCGTTTTTAACCTTGGAATAATAAGGCCTGCTATCTCCCTCCTTATGCATTCCCCCCAAGTTCTGATTGGGATTTCTTTTCAGTTGTAATGAGAGCAGTATAGGAATAATTTTTATGAGGTTTTTTATTTTAAAGCTAGCTCATGGAGAAGAAGGTCTAAGGATAAGGTGGCCCACCAAGATGTTACAAGGCCCATCTACATTTTGATGGGTAAATTACTTTGTAATAGCAAAGGACCACCTTAGACCTACCATAGACTCACTCCGGGCACACAAAAGTCGCATAGGTAGCGCTTGTGATCATCCCACAGGGGTATGCTTAATTATGTTGCATGCGGTGATTTCTTTATTGCTTTAGCATTTGATGTTTTGCATGCAATAAAATTATGTGATGAGGTCTCGGTCAAACACCGAAA
>NW_011628351.1:4604-5104 GCF_000512975.1 Sesamum indicum
AGGATCATGTGAAGAGGTGAGGCAAAATATCTTGGGAATCTCATGGAATGAGAATAGCATCGATTGCCTCCCACGAGACTTTTTCCATGTGAATTGAATTGTAAAGCATGATAAACTGTTCTTGTGGATCCCAATCCCACTAGGAAATGACTTCCCAATACCCCACTTGAGAGTGGTGGGCTTTCATATGAATAGTGAGAGAGTTAAAGACTAAAAGACCATGTCTTGAACTTATCAATAATATTACTATCATATGTTGAAATCTATTTAATTATATATTGTAGAACATATCTAAGAACCCCTTTACCCTAATAATGGAGGTTAATAGATTTAATGGCATGAGCTACAACAACTAGCTGCAAAATCTAACGATTGCCCGAGGTTGCAAGAACCAGGCTATGTCTTGGACAAGCTGCTCCCAGCGACTTTACCAGAAGGGTTTTCGCCCGAAGAACGTGTGACGTTCGAGATGTAGCATGAGGACAACAACAAGGACACAT